>NC_034415.1:13676809-13791776 GCF_002078875.1 Numida meleagris | reverse complement strand
GGCAGCAGCACGAGGCTGGGGACGGCGCCGCGGCGGCCCGCAGGATGGGCGGCAGGGCCGGCTTCTTCGAGGTGGGTGCGGGCGGCGGCACCGGGGCTTGAGGGTGAGCCCGCGGAGGCGGCCGCCGGCGAAGGGGTGCCCGGGAGCGGGAGCCACCGCTTAGCGGTGCTGCTCGGAGGCGGCCGGCGGCCGGTGCGCGGAGGTTCCGGGCTCCTTGCGGGTCCCGCGGGGCGGAGAGCGCTGTCGGCCAGCCGGGCCGCCTCGGGCGGTGAGACCCAGCCGCAGCGGGCGGGCTGGAGGCAGCGAGGAATGTTCTCGGCACCCGACGTCCCCGACTCCCCGAGCCTTCCGGCCCGGCTGCCGGGCGGCTCCCAGCGCCCCGCTGCGGGGCTGCGTTCGCGCTCTGCGTGGGAGGCGCGGGGCTGCGGGCAGGAGCTGCGTCCGTTCGGCTCCTTGTGCACGCGGAAGGTGCGTGGTGAGATGCACCTGGAGAGTCGGAAGGGCAACGTGCCCGCTCGCTGCTTGAATGAGACCGGCTAATGCAAAAATCCCTAGGAGTGCCCGTATTGCACAGCGAGGCGGTGCTGGCTAAATGCCAGCTGCCCTGTGGTTCTGCGGGCTCACGCTTCATGTTCTCCAGCACAAGACTCAGCTAAAAATGAATGCATTTTTTCCCCGCACAAAATGCACAAAACGACGGAACAGTTGTTACTGTAACATTAACAGGGTCTAAAACAAGTGAAAAGAACCTGCTTCTCCGTGGCCTAAAAGTTCGGATGTTGCCTTTCAAAGGGATGAAAGTTTTCTGGATGTCACGCTTCAGCATAGTCTGTAGCTGCAGTGGGAGCGAGGTGGGAGCCTGCTCTCTGCTTTCCCCTGCAACGCTGACCTCCCTGTTTTTTAGGAAAAATGCCCAACCTTGTCACCGCCTCCTGCATTTCTACTGCTGTCCCAGAGTCTTGTGAGATCCACCTGCAGGAGGAGGCACGTGGGCGATGCCCCTCTCAGTGTCCTCAATGTCTGACCTGCATGTTTGCTCTCCTGCACCCATTGTACTGAGCTTCTCTACAACACCCATTACTCTAAAGCATGGACATCATTGTTATTACCTAATTTTGCATATGGAGAAACATGAGAAAGTGGAATGGCGTGCTCTGTCTCACTGGGCAGAACAGGAGCAGCAGATCCTGCTCTTTGGTGTCTGATCAATATCCTGTATCTAAGCAATGCTAATCCAAATTCAGATGTATCATGAATTTACATGTTGGCTTTGTGTGTCTGAGTCCTTTTCTCTGCACAGCAGATAATGAGCAGAAGTAGATGTGCCCAAAATCGTGCAGTGTGTGTCTGAGCAGACCTGAGGTGTGGGATGTGGACAGGGCAGCGTGGAGTGCTGTTGCCTATCACTTTCTGCACCGTTGTCCCCACTTATTTGCTTTCTCTTACAAGTTCAAGATAGTTTGGTATGCTGAATTGCACTTCCTCAATAAACATCCAAAAAGGAGTTATCAAAGAGAGAAGGTAAATGTCCCGCCACTCCCAAGACTTCATAAGAGAAAAAAAAAAAATCTCTATTGGTACCACAAGTGGTAATATTCCCTGCTTTGGATTAGTGTGCAATTCTGTACTTATCTCTGTACATCTCAAAACCATTTGCCCTTTATTGTTGCTCTGTGGTGCTTCCTGTAAGTAAGAATTATAGAACATTTTGCAAACACCAAACTCTTGCTGCCTGACCTTTTTCTAATACGACAGTTACAAGTTTAGCAGAGGTTTATTGGAGGTGGAATATCCCTGTTTTGGGGCATTTTATCAAGGCCAGTATGTAATCAATTTCATACTGAGTACATAGGAAGGTCCTCTCCCTTACCCATGAATGGACCTACAAAAAGATGGGCAAGAACGCCAGACCGACTGCTCGTGATCAGACACTGGCTGTTAGTTCTTTTATGAGAGTATTTCCCATTGCTGCTGAAGACTTCAGAAGTAGGGAACGTTATATTAACATGACTTTTAAGAAGCCAGTGAAAGGTAGATGCAGCTCTGGAATCACCTTTAGCTTCTTTCTTTGAATTGGCTGTGTTCAAAGTTAAGTGCCAAGAACTATGAGCAACAACTAAATTAAGCCCAAGTATGCTGGATCTAATGGATCAGCACCAAAAAGTCCAGACTGGCTGAGTAATTTGCCTCTGCTTACGAGACGTCTGCATTGGAACTGATAGATGGTCAGGTCTCCTGCACTCCTAGACCCTCATCTAAATGGCTGCCTGCATGCTTCTTGTTCTGCGGTAACGCTCCAGTGGATCTTGTTTGGGTGCTGCTATGTTTCTCATTTCATCTCAAGAGCTGTTTTATCACCAATAGCTCAGAAGAAGTGTAGCAAGAACAGCTACTGTTCAGAGTTGTGTGCATGCCTGAAAGCACCGCACCTGATAATTAGGAGAGATTCACCACCCAGAACGTAGAGATCTATGATACCAGAGACTGGTAGATAACTGATGTTCTATAGGAGTGCTCATTTATCTAAACTGATCAGAAAATAACTCTTCGGACCTATTTTAAATGTGTCTCAAAGCTTACGATATGGCTTATCCTGAAAGCGCCAGCTTTTCTCCTTTCCCTACAAAAGGCTTATATGAGGTGCTCAGATGTAAATATCTGTAGCGCAGAGCTCTGAAGTTAAGCTGATGAATTCTACTCTTCTTTCTATTTGACAGTTTAAGGTCTTTCAAAGCATCACACATAGAAAAAATAGCACGGTCCTCTGTCTTCCTAGAGGAAACATGCTTAAGCAAATACTGTAGAGAATCAGTGTTGTAAGAGCTTCAGTTGTAATTTTGCTTCCTTAACTGGTTTGGATGGGAAGTGCCCTTTGTAAGCAGTACTAACCAAAAATGTTTGGGAGTCTTCATTCCCTGAGGATAGATTGAGCTGACATATGCAGTACCGCTAAAAGCAATAATGTACTGCCTCCCTCCTCCCCACCCCCTATCCTTGCTGGCATTTAAAGTTTCTCCCCCTTCTGACTGTGATGAAAACCTTCTGAATGCAGGGGGATGGCTGCTGCCTAGCCAGCATTGCTGAGATGTCACAGCTCCTGTTACAAAGGCTTCTTCCACTCAGAGCTATGCTGTCTAAAGCCTCATCAAGTAGAGACGCTGAGGGCAAGTGCCAAAAGCAGGACTGCAGAAGATTTTAAGATTCTGTATACTCCAAGAGCTGCCCGAGCAAGACAAGGCCATGTGTGAGATGTCTGAACAGTCATTTAAAGGGAGACTGCTGAAAATTGCCCTGCCATTTGAAAATGTCATCTGCTTTTCACAAGTAACACATACAATAATCATCATAGAAAGAGATGAGAATATGGGGAAAAACATTCTCCCTTTCTCTTCCCTCATCACTTCTCCATATCCTTAACACTTTGTACAGTCAGTTGTGCTGCTTCATTTAAGAGATGGGCAATTTATTCTTTTTCTCTACGGAACTTGAGGGAGAAACTCTAAATTTTGTACAGGGAAATGTGGCAATAAAATATTTCTTGGCAGGGAGTACCTGGAGCCATTCAAGATTTGAAGAATGCTTTTGAAACCAAAAGTCTCATTTTAGAGAAAATAATGGACTTCTTTGGAGTATATTTTATAAAGTAGATATGAGTACTGTGAGTTCAGCCGTCAGTATAAGAGCTTCAGGCTTCCCACTCTTTCTGGTCTCCTTGCCTTGCCAAAAGACAGCAAACCCCATCTTGATACCTCTAGACTAAAAAAAAAAAAATAGTACAAAAGCCCCCTCTTCAGTCTCTTCAGTTTCATGTTTGAAGCATACCCTGGATTTACATTTTGACATCTGTCCACCAAATGATTCATGAAAAGTCATAATGGAACTATAGATACTGAAGTACAATATTGCAAATCACAGTGCTGATTCAAAGAAATGATTGTGTTTTCACAGAGAATTTATAAGCCTCTTCTACCTGAATATTGTCATTGTGGAAAATAATCACTATGAACTTGAGACCTGAGCTACAGATAGTCTCTTTTGCACATGTAAAAGGCTATGAAGTGCTGTTGAAAAACCTGGATGTCTACTTTGTATTGCATCAAAGCTGGCTTAGGTTCTCCGATGGAAGCACTCCAGTCTGCTTAATAGTGACAGTGATACTCAGTGAATGATGCGAGTCTTCAGCATGACTGGGAAATTGGCAGTGTGCAGCCCTGTGTTAGTCAGTGCAAGAAAATACCCACTGAGTCAGAATTAACTGGTGCAGGTCACTTTTCCATCTTCTGTATCCTCTTGGAAGATATAATGATAGCAAAAACTGGAAAGCTTTCATAGGCTTTCAGGAGTCAGAATTCACTGTAACAACCTCTAACACATAAACCTCTAACAGCTGTTCCATTTTTTTTTTTTTGGAGAAGGGACAAAAATCCAACCTCCCACTCCAAGGGAATAAACCTTTGTTTTCCTTCCTGACTATTCTTACAGACTCTTTCAATCAATTATATAAATGGATTTCTCTTTCTGAAGGATGACCGTTTGTAGACCTCCACCTGTTACCATTCACAAGTCCAAATCAACAAAGCAATCTAAGCTTGCCATGCAGTCATGTTAGGCACCCAGCTCCAAGAGTGGTTATGACAATTTGGTTAAGCTATCCATTCAAGTTTACTTCAACTCTACTCCTTCACTGGGTGAAAACACAGCAGAAAGCATCTGCTGCAGGGAAGTGATGAACAGAATGACAATGGAAGGAAGCAATGCTTAAAGCAATCCAGAAAGATGGGGTTTTAGGATTTCTTTTTGGTAGAAGACTCCCTCTTTTTACTGGAAAACACTCCTGTCCTTTCCTGTCTGTACTTTTTGGTCTACTGAAACCTTTATTCCTTCGCGGCTCAGATTCTACGAGAGGAGTTGGTAATGGCAGAAGATAGTCTAAAGCAGATTTCCACTTCTTGGAAGTGTATTTAACCATTACATATAAAGCATGCAGGACTGCATCACCTCCTCTGCAACAGCTTAGTTTCATTCAGAAATAATCTAAATTCTGTGCTTTGTGCTGACCTTGGAATGAAGATGCTTACTGGATCAAGGTCCTTAAGGATTTATGTGCAAGCATGTGTAGCTAACAAGTCTGAAACAGGTGGAAGAAATAAAAAGATACTGAGTTTCAGTACATTCCAGATGATTGCTCTCATTGGCATACATAGGAGCAGAATTTAGGAGGCTGAGCACACCTGCTGTGTGTTTTGTGAACCTGTACAAGTTAGACATCTGTTTTATGAAAGAGAAATTTAATTGTCTAAGTATCACTGCATCTCCTTTTTTAAACTCGGTGGAATAGTAATAAGATTATAGTTTCGTGAAATATGAGCTCTTTACTTCAGAGAGGTAAGGCTTTATGTAGTTGGACTACTGACAGAATAAGGTATAGCTCTCAATAGATAATGATGAAATTTGGCTTTGTGGTTAAACGTTTGCCTTGGTTCTGCTCTGAGACTTCTTTGCACGGCATGTAGTTAAGTTGTGGAACTCACCACCTCATGATGCTATGCATGTTAAAAGTTTACACAGGTTTAAAAGGCAAGTAGAAAAACATTGAAGAAAAATGCATTAAAAAAAAAACTATTAAATACAAAGACAATGCTTCTGCTGCTGGAAAATCTCAATCCCTATGTCTGTCTTCTACCCTCTCCCTGTTCACCACATTCTTGCTGTTTCATTACTCTAATTCACCCTGTGTTAGCCATATCAGAAAGGTGGACGGTTTGTTAGACACATCCTCTGCAATGGTTTGCTTGTTCCTCTGCAAAGGAGGTTTCAGACTGAAAGTAAGTTGTAGCAGCAGCACAAACACAGTTTTCAGGTTAATGACTGAAAACTACTGCAATTTCCCCTTGGCTTAACTCTAATGACTTTAAGAAAGCTATTTCCAATACGCACCAGTGAGAAATCACACTGAGGCATGTCTGCTTCCTTCATGAAAAACACAGTATTCCAGAAATTTCTAGGAGAATAGAGAAAATGACTAATACTATAGGAAAAATAAAGTGTTTAGAAAGATATAATTAGGACTGTGGCAACCACTGATTTTTTTGGTGGTTAAATTAAAGGAACCTGACTTATATAAGCAGTCCAGTAGTTCAGGGATAGTTAATTCATTTTGCATAGCTCTCTCTTGGGCTGCTTGGTTCCTAGGCTGTAAATTAGGTGGGTTTTTTTTCTTTCTTTTTCTTCTAATTTAAAAATAAACTAATACAATATATGCTTACGTCAGTGTTAAAAAAATCTCTCTAAGCTGGAATTTGGAGTTTACTGAATCTGCTGAGTACAAATGACTGCAAATAAAGCTTCTAACATGCAGAAACATGATGTGTCAGTATTTCCATAATAGTTGTCACATCACTTTTGAATATCTGTTGATGCTTAAGCATTTGGCAGGCTTTAACTGGGAGAATTTGATTTATTGTATTTTTCTAATCCTATTTAAGAGACACCATCTTAAAAAAAAAAAAAATCAAACAGCGAACAGTTTGCTCAACCATTTTCCCCCTATGGATAAACTTTCTAACCCTCTGAATAAAAGTCTAACACTTGAATGTAGTTTTCTTGGCTTTTATCATAAATTGATTACTTTGATCTTGACCTGTACTAAATTCAGAATTTTTCTTGGCCTTTTAAGACACTATCAGTCTTTGCTCCTTTTGATTAAGTTCTGTTCAAAATAGTTTAAGACAAGCAGTAATTTAAAATGCCTTCAAAAATTCACCAAATAAGTGAACTGCAAGTCACACCACGTTAGTGCAAATTGACTATCGGTGTCGACTTAAAGCTAAATGCTTTAAGAACACTCCAAAATTAAAATTCTCTGAGCCATAAATTTATGTTTAAAAGGGATGGTACCCATCAGTAGGTGTTCCAAGAACAGATTGCTGGGTATCTAAAGACTCTTGCCAACCAATACATTAACTGACTTGGTGCTGTGCCCAAAGACTGGAAACACTGTGTTCAGTGCTATCTAGGTTCATGTGGTTGGCCATTATGTTCAGAAAAGATAATATTTCTTAGCTTGGATCAGTCTTTTCTGTCTGTTATGCAGGGAACAGCTTACTACTGTGGGGATGTTCTGTCGCTGATAAGAGGAGTGATAGTTAAAGGAAACAGTTACCTTGCTTTCACTCCGTTGTCATACACATTTCTGCAGGCCGGAATGGAATCTACAGTTGTGTTCTTGTGTTGCTCTTTCTGAAAGGGGGAAGCATGTCTAATATTTGATTAGATCTTGAAAGTAACTGATAGTAACCAAAATGTTTCTAGTTCAGGAAGGACTGTCCAAAAATACACCTTCATTGAACAACAGAGGTTGCAAGAGACTTCTGGAAGTCATGTAGTCCAACTATTGCTAAAAGCGGATGCAACTAGATCAGACTGCACTGGGTCTTGTCCTGCCCAGTTTTAAATATCTCCAAAGACAGAGATTCTACATTACCTCTAGGCTACCTGGTCAAAAGTTGGGCCATTTTCTTTGTATCTGATTGGAATTTCCCATGCTGCAGCTGGTGACCATTGCCTCTCATCATTGACACTGCACCTTCAAAAAAGTTTGGATCCATCAAATAGGCTCCCATTACATTTTTGAAGAAACGGGCGATACAGGAAGGTATGCGAGTTTGGCACTTCAAAGAGACATCTTGGAATTAAACCACATGGGAATACAGAAGATCCTGGGTGATTTGGTTGTTTTCCACACTGATTCTAATGATTCACAGAAATACCAGAATTTCTGTGCAGCTACCCCCAGGAATGCAGAGCAAAAGCAAATGTTTTGTAATTTTCTGTCTGGCCTTGTGCATAATGAGATTAAACCGATTAGAAGAGCATAAGTGGTAGAAAGATGGCCAAACTACTCTGTAGTTGGTCTGGAGAGGACTTCTCTAATATGGACACTGAAGATTATGGAGTGAAACTGAATGAGGAGAGAGATTCCAATCCAATATGCACATGCTGGCCATGGGTGTGGAATGGGGAGGAGGCTTCTAAACTAGTCACTGCTGCAGTTAGTAGGGCTGCCCAGTGGTGTTCTTTGATACAAAAACTTTGAGATACACCAAAGGTTTCAATAAACCTTGTAGCAACTCAGCATCACAAACGTTGATTTACAGCCCCCAAAATACCTGTTTTGTGGGTTGCAAGAGTCAGAATGTTGTAGGTCAGCATCGCAGAGGAACACAATTCACTTCATTTGCTTTCCCACAGAGATCTCCCACAGAGGCAGTAACACTTGTAATCTACATTGTTTCAAATATATATAAAAAAACCAAAACAACAAAGAGAGAAATATATAATACCCCAATAATCTGGCACACATTCATTATGAATTGCAAAGGAGGAAAAGTGCTTACCTCCCTTGGTGCCTCCTTTAGAGCTTACAGTGTGCTGGCAGAAAATACTACTGTATTAGTACCCCTTGTGGAGATCAGATCTGATACTTCTGGCTGGAGCTGAAGTGCTTCATTACTACACTAACAGGGAGAGAATAATTTGGGACAAGTAAAAGAAGGAAATAAGATACTCTAACCGAGTGATCTCTTCAAAGAAACTGTTAGAAAGATACTGGACAGTGACCCCTATTTTTAGTCAGGAATCAAATTTAAAGTCTACCGTTAATCTATCCTCTTGGTCAGTTAATACCAAATGCAATTAATGCTAGGCATTCATTATAAAAACAAACAAAACCAAAGAACAAAAAACAAACTGAGTAATGATAGTCACAGTCACCTCGTGTGACAGATAAGCTTTGATCCTTCAATCGTAGCTATACCACAGGGTTCCATTACAAAGTTCTTGATGAAAACAAATGAAATTAAAACATAACAGTGTATTGTAAGAGCCTGCTGCCACAGGGCTTTGAAACATCTGGGGATTTTTCTGCTTGGCTGTTGATTAAAATAAACTTTTGCCAAAATGTCATTTGATCATGAAAATAGTCTACTCTATCCTTGTCTGAGCTGTCGTTAAATCACCGCTTGGAATATAAAATGCTGATATGTAGTTTGTAATACAGGTGATCTGAGAGGCAAGAATAACACAATATTACAAAATTGCTGTAACAAACACCTGAGGATGTGTGAAGTCTCCATTTTTAGCTGCATTTGTTCATTATGTCTGTTGATGTTTTTCACTCTCTTCACAATTAACAAGTTCTGAGAACAATGGACTGTAATCTTCATGCTGTACATATTCAAAATATTTGCTTACATGGATGTATGTGTACATTTACATTTTTTCTCAAATTGTCTTTCTAGTTTTACAAATCAGAACAATTCTGAAGATGAACTTGTTCCTTAATGATTTGCATAAAACTTCTCTTTCCCTTATTTGTTCCTTTTGCTTTAGCTTTAGAAAACACCCCTGAATATGCATGTTTTGATCAGTGAATGAGCTGCTTCTGAATTAATCCAGGAAGACAGCTTATTTGGCAAGACCGTTACTTTTTTCACAAGTTGAGTTCTTTGAGAACCTGGCTGTGATTAAAACTGTCTCTTGAGCACATCAGAATTGTTTCTAGCACGTAGATCAGAGAAAAATGGTGTCTCATTCTGAATAGTGATTGTGAATTTGAGAGTCAACTAAGAGTTTAGATATTATGTAGTCAATAATTAATGATTATTGTTTTGTGTCCTATCAGGTGGAAATCCTTGACTGGAAGACAAAGGAACAATTATGCTTCCTAGATAAGGTAAAATAAAAATCTGTTTAAAACATTAGGTGACTATTTGAAAATTGCTAACAGTTTTAAAAGCAAAGTCAGTGTTCATGAAAAGGATTTTGATAGCCCTCCTTTGGCATTAGAGAGACTGTAACTATTCATGCTTCATATGCTTCATACTCATACAGAGTACTTCATCTTTTTTCACAAAGGAGCTCTTGTGCAAAGAGCACAATTTCACTTGCTTCTCTAAGATGGTGCCAGTTGTTCCTTACTCATTTAGAAGCCATCAAACTGTCTCGGTAGTAACACTGAGCACTGCCACAGTAGCTGCCTCTGAAACAGATGTCACAAATCAGATTCTCCAGTTTTACTGTAAGAAGTATTTTGAATCATTCATACCAATCCTAATAGCTATCTTCAAAAACATGCATCTTATATATATTTATATGTTCTTTTTTGCCCAGGTGGAGCCAAATGCTACAATTAGGGAGATAAGATCAATGTTCCATAAATTATGTGAGTATAACTTTTGCAAAAGTTTGTATTACATCAGGGATATCCAGTATATAAATTAGAGAAAATTATATAACTTGAAACATGTGATGCATACACACAGTAAGGGTTGGAACTAGATGATCTTCACAGTCTCTGCCAACCCAGGCCATTCTATGATTTTATGATAATGTGAAGTAACTTGTGCATGAATGTGATCACAGCAAGATTTCAATACAATTTTTTATACTACCTTGATACACCTTTGTATTTTTCCTGCTGCTTAATTTCTCATGATATTCATATTACATTAATATTCCTAAATCTCTTCAAACAAATCTTACTCTGTTGTGTTTCATTCATTGTAACGTTGGATAATCTAAAACAAACATTCTTTATCACACAATTTATGGTTTTACAGATCCTCAGTGGTATCCAGCAAGACAGTCAATAAAACTTGATCCAGGTAAGTACCTGTGAAGACTAGAGTAATAAAGCTCTGAGCAGTGATCTCACACAAAAGTTGTACTTTGCATGGATATTAGCTCTTAAAAATGAGTTTCCAGCTATGTTACTTAGCACTGTGAAGGCTGAAGGGGCTCCAGAACAAACTGAACTCTTTCAAAGTATTGAAAAGAGTTCCATCCCTATGTTTGGTAATTAACTCAGGAGTCTGCATATTGTTCCAATGCACTTTCTAACTACTGAGCACCTTTGCTTTAAAGACATGCAGCACAGATTCTAGACACTAATTTCCCTTAGCTGCAGTGAAATGATCCCCGTAGTGATGCTAAGCTGGCAGCACTGAAGAGTTACAGCTATCAATTCACATAATCCTCTGCTCTCAGGCAGGAATTACAGTTCCTTTGAGTTAAGCAAATACAATACACATTGCCATGAATTTGCTGACATATCTTGATGCCGTATGGTGGACTGGATTAATGTAGTTGCAGATATCACTGCTAGAAGCCTTGGAGTACATGGCCCGGGTGCACAAAAGATGGTCTAATTGACAAATTATGTTAAATCATCTTAGCATTCAGTATAAAATGTATCACTTCATTCTTCTGCTTCTATTAAGCTTAATTTGATTTATATATTCCCTTTAAAATTATGCTGGTGATGACTAGTTCATCATGTAGAATCTGTCCATGGAAAACAAGTATATGAGTGCCTTATTTCCTTCTTCAGAGATCTACCTTTTCAGATTCCTCCAAATCCAGGAATTAAAAAACTTGAGCACCAGCTTAGTTCCTGTGGAATCATTTCTTGGCTGGTTTTTTGGAAAAAAAAACAGGCGGCAAAAACATCTGTAGGAGGGCTTTCCCATTACAGCTTATCCCATCTTCGTGTCTGCTGATGAGCAATGAGAAGCGGGCAAGAGAGAGATGAAGGTGAAGCTGACTAGGTCAGTGAACTACACCGAAAGGCAGCGGCCCATCAGCAAATTCTGCTGTAGCAGTGATGAAGCAAGTCTACTAGACTAGGCAGACAGATAGGATTGGGAATTCTTCTGTCTTGGTGTGAATAGAGGACCTAGATTTACATGTGATCCCAGGGATAATTCAAAATTAAGGGTAAACTTCCTTAGTTTTTTTTAAACTTAGATTCCAGTAAACCTATGTCGGGTCAAAGTATCTCACAGACTTGTAAAAGCACAGTGTGAAGATAGTTTGCTAGCATAGTTTACTTGAATTTCACTGAGATGTAATTACCTCTTTCCTTCTCAGAAGGAAAGTCCCTGAGGAATGAGGAAATCCTGCAGCACCTCCCTGTTGGCACAACTGCTACTTTATACTTTAAAGATTTAGGGCCACAGATAGGATGGACTACGGTGAGCTATGCTTCAAATTTGAGACAATTTAATGGCTATTTCTCCATAATTAATCTTTACATCACTTTTTGTCTCACTCCAATATTTCTGCATGATGCCTGCTCTGACAGTGGACGCGGGCAATGAACCCTCATTGCTTCAGTTCATTTTAACCAGGGAAAGCAGCAAGAAAACATTCTGAATGTCTGGTTTTCTAGGAGAGCAGCAGAGTAAAACTTGCTACAGGTTAATTTGGCCATACTGAACAAAGGTTCAGGTTCTCAAATGGATTTAGATATCTAATGCAAAATCACTAGGAACTAGGTTTCTCAATTCCTGTGCAACTCTCCTGACAGAGATCAGGATTACGCTCCAAGTTTGACCTGCAAAGAGGCATCTCAGAAACTTACCTGTCAGTAATTGAGCTGACTTCAGCAGGAAAACGCATGAAAGTAAAATTAGTTAGTTGTATGCATGTGGCTGTGTCCCAGGATGCTAATGCCAGGCTAATGACAGCTGATCATTTCTGTAATCCACGAAGACCTCATGTTTACTCTCTCAGCTCAAAGACAAACATCACAGCACATAGGAAAAGGTACCCAGTAATTTAAAGACATATTTACTATTAATAAAATATTGTGTTAATGACAAATAGCATAGATTCATGGAGGCAAAAAAAAAAAAAAAAGAAAAAATCTGCAAGACTCTATCTTTAGATCATTACTTTGGAGACTATGCTGGTAAGTGAGGCACTGATTTATGGTTTGTGCATCAGCTAAGATGGGCAAAACTAATGACAGCGTAGACACTAAGACACATATATGTGAATATATACCAAAATATCGCACACCAGACTTCTTCCAATCCATTATTCTTCTTTTTCCTCTTGCTCTCCCTCTCCTTCAGTCTACTTCATTCAAATGTAAGCCAAGAAATATTTCAGTTTTATCAAATAAAAAGGCAATCAAATCCTTCCTTTGCCACAGAAAATGCTGATTCTGTTACAGAAGTTGATACAAAAACAACTTTTCTCCCAGTCAAAATAACTAAACACATTAGAAAAGTGACACATTGTATGCTTTTTTGAACAGTCATTTTCCCTTCTTTCTTAAAAAATGAGATGTTGTCTTACCTTCGTCACTCAGAAAAGTGGAAAATTCAACTGTTAATCTTAGTCCAAAGTATAATATAAAGTGATGCTCATGAGAAATACATTCCTATCTGGAATGAAATTAAGTTAGATAATAGCTTATTTGGTTTCCTCTAGTTGTTACTTTGTTCTTGGTGGTGTTTGTTTTGTTTTTCCAAATGAAAGATTATCTGAGCATAGAATGAATTGTTTTCTGGAATATCTGCTGTGCTAACTGTTCATACAGACGGGGTCACCTGAACCCTTGCAAACTGTTTTTCTAGGTTAAATGAAATTCCTTAATTAGAAATAAAGCTCACATCTTTCAAGATAAATTCTTCACCTAATTTCATTTTAACCCAAAATAAACAAAATAAGTATGTTTTGAGGGCAAGAGAAGGGTGAGAGCTGCATAAATGTAACCTGCATGCCCATTTATCATGATCTCTGGGCTACCATGATTACCTTTTCATACCCATGCTGTGTCATCTGCATTGGCAGTGGCTGTTCGTATGCAACTGAGGCAAATGCATTGCAAAACTTTTATGTGCATGTCTAGTGATTTCATAGCCTAAGCCCAAAGCTGCTATTCTCCCCCTGCATCTCTAAATGCCATTCTGGGTCAGTGGAAGTGTTTATCCCACTGCATTACTTATTACAAAGAAACCAAAGCAGAACCACCATCTGATTCAGCTGTCTAATTATTTTCTCTCTTTTTGCAGGTATTTTTGATAGAATATACAGGTCCATTGTTCATCTATTTTCTGTTTTATTTCCGCATGCCTTTTGTGTATGGACTGGATGAGAGGTTTACATCAAGCCCACATCCAGTAGTTAAGTAAGTCCGTTGCAGGCTTGAGCTGTATTTCTTGTTAGCATTGTAGTCTTATTCCAAATGTCTTGCCACACGTTTTTTTAAGCACTCTTAAATGCTTTTGTCTTGCTGTTTCTAGCTTGGCATGTATCTGCCATTCTTTCCACTACATCAAAAGGTTGATTGAAACAATATTTGTTCATCGGTTCTCCCATGGGACTATGCCACTGAGGAATATTGTGAAGGTAAATTGTGACAGAATCTATCCATAGCCCCTTACAAGTCCAACCTAGCCAACCTATTCTCTGCCTCTGCAGCGCAGATTTTTTTTGGATGTGGCTTTTTTAGTAATGTGCAGCAAATCTTACCCATGAATCTGTAGCTCCTTCAGAAGATTTCTTAATGTCACTATTGTATAACCCTCATGTTGCTATGCAGTTGTTCACATTATAGTTTTTTCATTGCTCTTTTATAATTTGAAACTTTCAGCACTCCCTTTGTTTTACTCAGCTAGCTCCCTGGGTGCAAAGGCTTTAGTAACAAAGTTGACTTTTAAGGTAGCACAGACAGGTACAACATTGAGAGGTTTCCTTGTTGTTGTTTTTTTTTTTGTTTGTTTGTTTTTGTTTTTAAGAAAAACCTTTTTTTTTAAAAGTCATTTTCATAAGGAACTGTTAATTTACCTTTCACTGTTCCACTGCAAAGCAGCCTAGTTGTTCTGTATTTTCTTCTCACTCAGGAGCACCCCCTGATGTTGTCAGTGCTGCTATGGCATAAGGCAGCCAACAAGATGCAGATCCCCTATTTCCTAGTAGTCTACAGAGCTGCACACTTATACATGGTGTGGTTTTTCAAAAATGTTAGCAACAGAGTACACACTGCTATTCAAACATGCTCTTTATACTCAGGAAAACAAGAGATTATAATGTACAATTTTAAAAGCACAAAGTATAGCATCAGTATTTGAGTGGTTAATATTTTGTATTTAGACAGTCTCTTGGACTTTGCATTATGGCAGTGATACTCCAGGCTGTTTAAACTTTACCGTATGGCAAACTTCTTAGAGCTATGCAGTGGCTCTGGTAGTTCTGGCAACAGCTTCATGCTTTCTACATGGAATGAGAAAGCTGAGCCAGTGGATCCCAGAAAGAATCCTCCCTTACTGTCAGTGTTTTCTGAAGCAGAAGAATGCGGGGGTTGTTAAATACTAGCAGATCTCTTAAAGACTTGTTCTTGTAGCTAATGCACACTAAACAACAGCTATATGGGCAACTTTACTTTGAAAAAGAATTTGCAGAGTGTGAAAAACTGTCATTTTTCACCTCTGTCTCTGCGAGCTGCTAGTTCGTTTCAGACCAAACAAAATGTCATTTGTACCAGTCACTCTGATTACATTTACTTTTCCTCCTTTTCAGGTTGGTGGTACTTGCTTTCATCTGTAAAGTTGCTGACAGTTCATCTCCCTGCTTAGCAGCGCTTGGGTTTGATTTTTATAATTTCATTGATTTTGATGTGTTACTCCAGAATTGCACCAATCAAAAAAATATCACATCCTCTTCCCTTCTTTCTCTCACACACAGATGGTAGCCAAAGCTTCTTACTTTAAGTGTATGATCACCTACAAAGCAGATGCTAATTTCCAAAGCAAAACAGAATGCTACGTTTAAAAAGAGACACTTCAGTTTCAATAAGCAGAGACCTGAGACGGAAATTGATGATTTGTGATTTTCATCCTTTCTTCACCAAAGGGAAATAGACATAAACAGTGCAGTAAAATGCAGCAAGGGTTCACAACGAGCAGTTCATGCTATACTAACATAGTAGAATTCTTTCTAAGATACCTGATTTTCTAGGCAATGTCAAGACAGAAGACCTGGCTTACTTGGCAGATGGCTGTCTTGGTACGAGTAGAATAGGGATTAGTACAAAAATTGTGTGGTGATAAAGGAGCTACCTAAAGAAAAGATCATAGCAGTTGTGCCAGAAAAGATTCTGTCAGACCTTCAATAGTTGGGAGTTTACCAGTGGAATTCCTCAAAGATAAAAAAGAAAGGGTAAAAAGACAGGATGTTGTTGATTCCTATGATCATATCTGGTGCAAAGAATATGCTAGAGCTAAAGAAATACCATTTAAACCAGCAGACAATATAACGAAACAAACAAAAGGGTACCACTGGCTATGAGTAAACAGGCAAGACATTAAGACATCATTTTGATCATTATAGGAATAATGATAAATTGGAGGAGAGAAAACAAAAATCCTAACCAAAACTTTTAAAACTTAGGAATAGTTTATTTGTGGGATCTTTGCAATATCTGGACCTGATGGCTTTTTATTTACCTGGAATAAGAAAGATGCACAGAAACAATTCCCTTCCTTCAAATGAATTTATTAAGCCTGGGCATAATGTGCTGTTCCCATCTGAACCTCACTGGAGACATTTGTATGAGCAGTAAGGCTTCTAGTGATAGCTTGTCATGTGTAGCATGATCGTAGCAGTGGCAGACTCACTCATATTTATAGCTTTTTGTTATAACTGAGGTATATCTTTTAATTCTTGTGGTAAATCATGTTCTTTGGATGAATAATATTTGTTCAGTTTAATTACAACATGTATTTTTGGGAGCTGAGCCATGATCATTTATTTAACTTTACTTTACAAAAATACATTGCCATATAACTCATCTTGTGCCAAGCCCAAAGTTAAAGAGAGAGTTTTCATAAATTGCCATTTCAAGATTACAGGAAATTGTTTTCACCTAAGTTTGTACAGCAGCTAGCACATTGAGGGCGATGGTAGAAGAAATTAGCATTAGGGAGGACACTGACTAGACTGATCCTCACTGGAGTTGTTCCTCCAGCTCCGCTGCTTTTCCTGGGTAAAAAAAGGAGGTAATCACAGGGAATTTATTTAATTTCTCCCTTCTTGTCCCACCTGATCTGTAATCGTTAGTTAATAGTTTGCTCTTTCTCATTAGTTATTTATTAATACATAATCCCAGAGCAAGGAGTTCTGTGTTTGTACTACAGCATATCCTAAGGGGTCTCCATTTTGTCTGAGGTCACCGATCACTTCAGTGGTTCACTTAATTCTGAAAAGAAAGGGGATTGCAACAGAATGCCTGATGGGGATAGGGTGGGGGGTTGCTCATCACTAGCGTTTTCAGAAAAATGCACTGTCACTTTGCACTCAGCATGGGTTGCAGATGCTGAGGTGTTCACTTTTAGAGGTATTATTCCTAGAAATGCAGTTGTGGTATTTATAAGGTAGAAAGACTGCAAAATTCAAAGCCAAAAAAAAGAGTTAAAACAGTCAGGACATGAAAGGATGCAGCGCTGGATAAGAATTGGTCTACGTGTCTGTCGAATTGGTCTGCAATTTTCAGTAGGATTTTTTTTTTAATGGATAAAGCTGCTGAACAAGCTCTGAAATTGGTCAGGAATGAGTCAGTACAGTGAGAGCTGTATGGAAGCTGGATCACCAAAAGGAACAAAGTAAAGATACCACAGTAAAGGGGGCAGAAGGAAAAGTCATGTGTGATGATTTAAGGAAAGAAAAGTTAAATCATGTGACGGAGAAAAACCCTGATGGGATAAAAGAGAAGAGGAGTGTCAAGAAATTGGGCAATACAAAGAAATAAGCAGGGAAGAGAGCACAGTGCCTAAATCAGATTTTGTGAAGTCTCAAGGGTTAGTAAAACAAGTCTCTCCTGAACATAAAGTCTGTATGGCACATCATCTTTGAACACGTGGTTTGTGAGGTAAGAGAAATCTGTTTTCAATAGTAGATTCATACTTTCTAAAACTGTTTATAAACTTAACAGCTATAAAAATATTCAGGGAAATCTTACCCTATGAGCACTACTTCTTCCCTCTTATTTCCTGTTGTCTGCTCCTGCCTTACCACACCCAGTATCATCACTTCTTGTTGAATTATCAGCAACTTGGAGGATCAGCCCAATTGGTTGTTATCAGTGGTCCTTGCAGTGAATTCTTTCCAAGATGATACTAAAACAAAGAAAAATTACCTGTTTTTCAGAACTGCTTGTATTACTGGGGATTTGCAGCTTGGCTTGCTTATTACATCAATCATCCTCTTTACACTCCTCCTTGTAAGTAGCATTACAGCTCTCAATATGATTTAAGTCCTTTATTGGTTGTATTTTAGAGCTAACCATTTGTAAACATTTTGTTTTATAGCTTATGGGAAAAAACAGATTAATTTTGCTGTGATCATGTTTCTGGTAGGTCTATTGCTCTTTTCATGAAATTCTGAAACATGCTGGTTTATTTATTATGTTGTGTAAGTGTAAGAATGGGTAGGATAAGCAGATACTTAAAACTAGAATACTTGGAACAAACTAAAGCTGACCACCTGCATGCAGAGCGGCCATGTCTGTCAGATTTTAATGTGATCTTGTACACAAGGGAAGATTCTGATTAAGTATCCATTCTAAGACTAGAACGGGTTATTGATCTGTTAGGGTGATCTCCAGTCTCTAAAAGAATCCTGGCATGATCAGTTTGTGACACAGCCAGTGAGTTTGTCTTGTGAACTATTTATTGAATGTTAAGAATCACAACAGCTCATAAAATTTAGAGAACTGGCCGACTAAGATGGTACATTACTTACTTCTAGAGGAAGATGTTCCTTTTGATGCATCTGCTTGCAGCAGATGGAGCAAGGGGAAGTAGGTGTTGCAGGGGCATTTAAAGCCTTTTAAGGATTTTTTATGAAACAAAATTCTTAAGACATTGTCTGTTCATCCTCAGAGTTCCTAGGAACATTTCCATAGCCGCATAGTGTAGCCAACAAAGACGTACCCGTTCTTCCCACTTATGTCGAACTCATTTAAAACATCAGCTGTTCGCTTGCTTTGAGAAATTAACACCCAGTTACCAGAGGCTCTCAAAGCATCTTTCCAGTATGAAATTTCTATGAGGTGGTAAACTAGTCCCATTTTATAAAGAGACTTCGTAAACGTATACAGAGCTTGCGATAAAACTCAGGAGGTCTGACCACCAGTCATTTGTTTTAATAGATATACAGGGCAGACACTGAAGAAACTATCCACAGTCATATAAATAGGTTATTCCAGTACACTTTCCACATAATTGATTGGGGACTCATTATTTAAAACCAGTGAGGAAGCTGGGTCAATTACATTTTGATTCATATTGATTATAGTCTAGAGAAGAAAACTTCCTTTGAGTCCAATCCTTGGGATTTCAATGACTTTTGAGAAACCAAAACTATCCAAATAAAGTTTTCTGGTGTTTTTAAAGATGTGGGAGTAGCCAAAAGACAAAGCAAGTAGCTCCTGGACTTGCTTTTATCTCTTTGGTTTATTGCCCTTAGATCTCACAGGGACTGCATAAGAAGTAAATTTGATCTTTTGGATAGCGAGTCTACATTTATTGGCAAATCTCATAAATATGTAACAGAACATAATGTCTTGGTTATTTGCAACACATTAACTCCCATTTTTAATCGTGTTTACAACAGACTCTTTTTTTATGTTGTTTTTAAATTCCCCAGGAAGTGACAAAAGGGAGAAGAGCATGTAGAAAGGAAGAGTGTTTTTAACTGTCATACCTTTTCTTGCAGCTATGTGAAGCTGGAAATTTTTCCATTCATGTTGCTCTTAGTGACCTCCGGAGAGATGGTAAAAATTGCATTTTTTTTTTCCTTCTGTGCCGCCATTCAGTACTTCACTTCTACAATTATACTGCCTCATGAAAGGACTGACTGATCCTGGAGGGTGCTGATACCCACCTTGTGACTGTTGTGGAAAATCAGGTTGTTCAGCACTGTAAAGATTGGATACTAGGGGAGATTAGACAGTGCAAGGAATCCAACAAAAGACTGTCAAACCACACTTACCTTACTGTAATTTTTTGTGGTTAGGGCCAGATTGTGCTGGGGTGACCAGCTGTATCATTTATGCTGGTAGTACAGAAGGAAATAGTACTGTTATAAGCTGCACTTCGGTGGGCAAGGGAAAGTAATTCCACTGACTTCTATAGAGAAGCACAAGATCTTTGTGCAGTCTAAAGCTCCTTGTGCATGAACTGAGCAATGGATATCAACTATGACTACTAAAATCCAATCCTGTGACATCTGGAGAACACCTTTAACTTCTAACATATAAAACATGCTTGAGGTACCTTTTATGGGCGTGACTGTGATCAAAGAATTATGTAGCTGTCTTTCTAATACCCAGAGCATTTCCTCACAGTTATCCTATTCCTTCTGGTGGGTCTAGAGAACATCTTGTTTTCCCACATCCTGCTTGCCCCTCTGACAGTGATAAGACAGAAGAGTAGGCAGGTTTGGGTTGTCTTCATTGCAGATAATATGCCCAGGAGTGTGAACATTTTGTGATTTGTTTTCTAATCTATAGGGTCCAAAACTCGTAAGATCCCATATCCAACAAAGAATCCTTTCACATGGCTGTTTTTCTTTGTATCTTGTCCTAACTATACCTATGAGGTATGTATTTTCAAACAAAATGTTAACATTTTAGTTTTGCTGGATGTGTCTTCACTTCTTTTGGAACGTTAAACTCTGAAACAGTTCGGCCTGAGCTTCAGTGTAGCTGAAGACAAGATACAGCTGTAGACAAGATACAGATATACTTTGAAGCAGTGAAAATGTTGCAGAGAGGAATAGGGGAATTGACATCAAGGATATGTTGCAGCGAGGGGATTTGGGCATCTAGTGGATTTAGAATATGTGGGCCCAGGAATATCACAGTGTGCAATAAGATTGTGCACAGGTAAATAGAAGATATTGTGGTAGAGAAAATGGCGAAGCAGGGGTATGAGGCAATAACTGCCAGATCTTAATCTCTGTTTTCTTTAGTTATGCAGTTGATTGTGTTGCTGCTGTCTGGTTTAGAAGCTTGAACCAGTTTATTGCTTCATATTCCTTAATCAGGAGACAAACTCCTGACTCAGCTCGGAAGTAGTTTAAAGTATTGCAACTCAGTGTAAAATTCACTCAGGTGCATAAAGACTGCATCAGGTTTTGACTTCAGTGGGGATTAGCAAGTGTTAATGAGAAGAGTATCAGGCCTCAGACTATACAAAGTTACTGTTTCTAGCACTGATGGATGAGTGACAAATGCAAATTAGGTAAGGAAAAGGAAAAGAAGCCCTGCTGTAATGCTTACAATTATCACATTAACTATGGAAGCAAACGTGAAGAATTTGTTTGTGATAACAAGGCACTGTTCACATTTTGGTTAGAAGTTATTAACAATAGAAACTGATTTGGCTGACCTTGGCTTTTTTATTTGCCTATACTAGGACAAGGTTGTATTTGATCAATAGAGACATAAATGCAAATGCTGTCATCAGAAATATTTTAAATTTCCTTGGCCAAAACAGGTGGGGACATGGATCAGTTTCACTATCATGACTCAATGTGTTCCAGGTAAGCAATGTTTTGGTACTTCTTCCTGAAGTGTTGTCAGCAACAAGAGTTTGTACTTTCTCTGACAGTGAAGTGTTTTGTTCTTTTTTTCTTTTCCCCTTCCTCCCAGTGGGGCTGTTCACCTTGCTTTGCTTCATTCAGATGACAATCTGGGCAAAGGCTAAACACTATACCTACATACGGGAATTCAAGGATTATCCAACTGTTCGAATGCCAATTATTCCTTTTTTGTTGTAAGAAAAAAAGTTCAGTTTCAATATTGCATGGAACTTCAAGAAGAAGAAGCTCTTGGATTTTTTTTATTCATAAACCTCCTGCCAAATAAGTGAATTAATTGAAATAATTCTAGTGTATGCCACATCTCCACTGCTGAGGGAAATTGAACACAGTTGAAAACTATATTTTCTTATATTCAAGAATTCTTCAACTCAGAAGCACCTCCAAAAATAAGGCTTCATTGCAGAGCTGGTACCCAAAAGCCCCTATAGTTCACTGCAACCTGATTGACTGAGATTTCCCTGTACTAGTCTATTTATATTGACACATCAGAGATACTGATAAGCTTGTGCTGAAAAGCAGCTACAAACTTAGCAGTGGCATTCTGCAAGACTGTGACATAAGTACATTGGAATGAGGACATAGCAGCCAACTACAAGAAATCTCAACTCAAACGGCCAGCTGGCCCGAAGGCAGTTGCATGTTTTGCCTCCTTTGACTTGAAAAAGAGAGTGTGCTGCCTGGAGGCAGGTGCTTTGACAAACAACATTACCAAAGAATATGAATGGTTCCTGGAATAAGGAAGTAGGCAATCTCTCAAAACCTGCTTTGGGTCTAAGCTATAATTTGCCAAGTGGATCTAAAGAAAGAAGAATTTGTGGATGTAACATCCATCTTGTTAAGATTTTTTTTTATTTGGAGGATATTTACTTTGTTTAGTTTTTAATATTTTTCATTAGTAAATTGCATACTAGTAAATAAGGTTCATGATATCTGATCTATGCTGTATCCATGATATTTGGCCTGTTTCAAATAACAAGTCCTTAATATATTCTAAAAGATCCTAAAGGACATTTAACCTTGTATTTTTTGTCAACATTCTCTGAATAATTTCACTGTACTTTGTGAATACATAAAGTGTCTGCTAGCATTCAGAATGGTAGCTCCCTTCCTATTTTCAGAGCCAGGGAGAAATTTGGGGTCCATTTTGAACTTTCTGTGTTTTCTTTTTCACAAGATGTTCAGTGGGATTTAGTTGGGTCTTGTGCAAATCTAGCAAAAAAAATATATAAAAATATGACTGCAATCTATCTGAACAATATTTTGAAAAAACTGTTTTAGAATATGAAAAGAATGTGTAGATACTGTTTTGTTTCATGATGAATTTATTTAGTATAATGGATGTATAGAAAGATTTTGCAACTGTTTGTAAAGGTGGAATCTGCAATAAATTCTAGCCTATATTTTGAATTCAATTGAAATAATTATGGTAAAAGAGGAAGATTACAAATGATTGCCAAAATTTCATAATTATTTGTACAAAGGAAGAATGTTCTTGCATCACATAAGATCTATATGAATTGAAGAAAAAACTAAAAAAGCAAAAATATGTGACCCACATTTTATTTCTGTATAGCATGTGTTGGAGATTCTTTTTGAAAACAAAATGATTTCTTGGTAAGTGAAGCAATACGTAATTAGGAATCTGTTTGCAATAATGTTATTTTACACTAGTTTAATGGTGAACCAGAGAAAAGAGCTAAATGTCAAATTATTTCCCATCATGGAGTACAAGCAGACTGAAATTTTCTGAGCACAGAGAAATCACATAACCTATTCACACTTTACACCCACTTGAGGTCTGGGTCACAGGAAAGAAGAAAAGTTTGATCTTGTTTGGTAACAAAGATGTCTTTCCTAGCCCCTGTGAGAAAACTAGCCTTTGGCCAATTTAGACATATGATTTTGTTTAAATCCCAATTTGATATTCTGTTTCCATTTCTGAACCTGAAGATCAGTGAGTGTAAGGTCATTTTCATTAAGATTTTTCTTTGAAGCGAATTTCTTGCTTTAGTCTGAGATTGGAATGAATTCTTCCCATTTTTGCTGAGACAAGTTTGTTTCCATTGGCAAGAATAAAGAATAAGAGTTAAGCAAGAAAATCCTACTGGCTGGAAAGGACCAAATAGAGAAACTATTTCTAATTCTCTTTACACATCAACAAGGAGGAAAGAGCTTCTCTTCTTGTATCTTATAATTAATTTTACATTAGGGAAAGATTTTGTTCTAGAACAAGTACCTGCTTTTCTTTAGATGCTTTCAGCATGTGCTGTATGTAATGTTCTTGGTAGAGCAGCAGAAATTTGCCACTGCTAGGGACTTATGAGCACATTTCTTAGAAAGTTACAAAAAGTCAGTATAATACTGTGCATGGCAGCCTTTCTTTTACCTTTTTACTGCTCTGGTATGGCACACTAAACACTAGTGACTGTAGGAATAGTCTATGCAACTGCCTGCTGCTGTGAAGCAGGGGACACTTTTGTTTCTCCTCTGGATCCAGCTGCACGAGGATGCAAAGGAATTTCCTCATCCTCCACATGCTGCTTAGCAAAGTTCACAAAAACCTATGTGAAGAAAGAAGAAAATGACATCAACTGAGACTAGTTGGTGGAATGTCTCTGTACGTTTGTATCCTCTTGGCCCCTCTGCAGGCAAGAGGCAGAAAGGGGAATCCAAAGACTTGTACTGAGAACTGAGACACTGGGCATCAGCGAGGATCATTAGTTCCTCCTTTATTTTGATTAACTTCCTTGCAACTTCCTTCCTTTGGACACAGTGACTTGCAACTAAGATCCTATTTTGTCTTCAGCGGAAGATGGTTTGCATGGCCTTGCGCAATATAATTGGTGGTGATGAGAAAGAGGGGATAGTAGTTTAGTAGGAAGCTGTAAGGCAGCCAGAATGTCTCTCTAGCATCCTCACCAACGCTAGCTTTGTCTATGTGGATCATTAGCTACTCAGGAAAGAAGGCAATAGGGCAAATATCCTCTAGTGTCTGACTGCATATTGTCAGCAGACCCAGTGGATTTTCCAGTCTCTAGGTATCTAATTGCTTTTGTATAATAATGTGCAACAGAGACAAAAAAACATGTACCTAGATACCACCATATCTCTATCAGCATCTCAGACACAACAAAACCCAAATCTCTTATACAAAATAAAATTGAAAGAAATATTGGATCATTCCTAGCTCAGCAAGCCTTGGTCTCACTAGCTGACCTTACTCAGGCTGCTGCTCCTGATGGAATGGGTTTGCGTGAACTCTGGCATCTGGGAAATGCTGTCTCAGCAGTTTCCAATTGGCACTTATTTACACGGAATTAGTTTCAGATTTCTTATTTCATCCACTCTCCTTGATGAGGGGCCTGGGAATTTTGTCTGAGAAAGAGGTTCAAGACAGTTTTCTACTCTAAGCAGTTTGGTCCTTCAGTTTTTTGGACACATTGTCATTGCATTGCCTAATAGGCTTTCTCGTGGATGATTTCTTTTTTACTCACCTGATCTAATGTTGTTTGAGAGACAGAATATTCTTCAATATACAAGTTTTCCTTATTGGAGATTATTAACCGAAAAATCTTAGCCAGAGAGGAGGAGCAAATTTGATACTGCAGCATGTTGTAGTGTTTCTCTCTCTGTAAACTCCCTGGAAAGTTTATGCGTATGAATTGTTCAGCACGACTTGGATCTGGAGGCAACCCAATCTTTGGAGCTTTTATTTTCAGAGTGACAATGTAGCCATCTCCAAACCTGTGAAGCATATACAGATTTAGAAATTGGATGAAGAGATCATTTCATTATTCAGTGAAAAAATCATTTTCAGCAGATATGAAAACATTACCAATATCTGAAAGATAATGCCTAAGATCTAGCTTGGTAAGAAGCTCTATATTTGCCCTGGAGAAGTGGCCTGTAGCATAATAGAGTTGAAATGAGGTCTGCCTAAATTGTCTAGAATACTACAGAATAGCACCCAGAAATGGGTCTGTTCAAACAACAGCTCTTCAGATTGGTTTGCTGTATTAAGAATGGTTCATGCCACACATACTGTTTTCCTATTAAAAACACTAAAAAACACTATAATATATTCGACTTACTTGTATTTTAGCTGCTGAATTGTGCCCAGGCATTTGAAGGTACCTTTTACCATGATGGCTAGACGAGTACAGAGTGCTTCACATTCTTCCATACTTTCAAAACAGAGAACAGATATTTGAGATAAAAGCCAGCAGACAAATGTCAGCTGCTCCAGAGTTCTGAATTCCAACTCTATACCTGTGTGAAGTTAGAACTACAGCTCGTCCATCTCTGAGAACGCTCACAATAGAATCCCACAGGAGGCGCCTGGACTGAGGGTCCATTCCAGTAGTTGGTTCATCCTAGAATGACAGGTTCAGAAAAGCAAAAAAAAAAAAGGAAACCATTTAGAAAGGCTTGCATGTTTGGGTTCTGCTTATCACAGTTTCCCTACTGAAGTCTGTGCCTTGAGAAAGCACAAGCACCTTGACAAGTGTATAAGTGAATAGATAATAATGTGCTTTTTGGCACAAAGCAGTAAGGAAGAAAATACAAGAAATCACAGGTAAGAACACAGTGCTGTCTGTGTAGGGCCCAGCAACAGGGAAAGGAATGCACTGACCATTATGACAAAGGCAGTCCAAAGTCCAAGGTCTTAGCTACCAAAAATGTAAGCCTTTGTGATACCCTATTACCAAAAGATTTAGAACCTAAAATAAAAATAAATTGAAGGAGACTCATGGTAGTAATCGCATCAAACTGTGTCAAGTGTGGCTTTAGAAGTGCCAGAAAGGTACAGGACATTTTGCAACCCAAGAAGCTAGTGAAGCTACCCTGACTTAGATCAGCGGATGATCTGGTCCTGTATAAATCAGTTAACCCAGTTAGTAGTTAAAAAAGTGAGAATACATGTAAAGGCATAGTAAATAGTGCAAGGAACCACGCTATTAAAAAGTTATTAGCATGTTTCCTTATAGCTTATGAATGCAGGTGCTACTATATATTCTAAATAATTTTAGTAGCAATTGCATTTAGAATTATCCTTGAGAAATGCAATTATGATAGTTTATATTACTTGATGAGAACTACGTTTCACGTTTTGTATAGTTTATTCTAAATTTGTGTAGTTCATTTCAAAGGTAATAAAGCTTGTAAAAAGGTAGCTACTTTCTTCTGTTCCACTGGAAAAAGCAGCAAGGTATTTGTCGTAAGATCATAGAAGCATAGAATGGCTTGGGTTGGAAGGGATTTTAAAGATCATCTGGTTCCAACCCCTCTGCTATGGGTAGGATTGCCACCCACCAGATCAGGCTGCCCAGGGCCCCATCCTACCTGGCCTTGAACACCTCCAGGGATGGGGCACCCACAACTTCTCTGGGTAACGTGCTGGTGCCTCAACACCCCCTGAGTAAAAGACTTCCTCCAAACATCTAATCTAGTTCTCCCATCTTTTAGTTTAAAACAATTCCCCTAATCCTATCACTATCAGGCTATGTAAAAAGTTGTTCTCCCTCCTGTTTATAACATCCCTTTAAGCAGTGGAAGGCCACAGTGAGGTCTCCCCAGAGCCTTCTCTTCTCCAGGCTGAACCAGTCATCATTTATATGATTGGTTACACTCTGACAAGAAAAGACAGGCTGAAACCAATCATGGATTTAAACTCAGATTTTTCTGGATTATGTATTTTAATATCAAACCTTTCTTTACTGAAAATCTTTCTTTCATAATAACTTAGGTTCCATCTGAAACATAGTTATGCATTCCAGTCTACTCCCAATATTAAAGAACTAAAGACTACACTGAAGTAGATATAGGTTGAGGCAGAAAGAAGCTTGCAAGAACAATCATAAACATCCTTGTAGCTCTCCAGCATGCAGTTTTATGAGATGTTATACTGAACTATCACAGAACTATGCTACCATGACACTTACTAGCAAGATGAGTGGAGGGCAGCCTATCAGTGCAATGGCAGTGGAGAGCTTGCGCTTGTTGCCACCACTGTAGGTACCAGCCAGCTGGTCAGCATACATAGGAAGTCCCAACTTCTGGATGCCCCATTCAGCAACCTATGAAAAGGACCATCTTTTTCACACAGCAGCTAATCCACAGCAGACTGGATTACTGATATATCACTCTTCTGGCAGAAAATGGGCAAACTCTTGGGTTTTAGTGCTTTTTTTTTTTTTTTTAGAACTGGAGCTGTGGTCCAAAAAAACTATGATGATGAGGGAGATTCTAATCCCCTGAAGCAAAGCCATACTTCTCCAGCATCAGCTGTAGAATTTTTATCTGTGCAAGAATGTACATTATTTTTCTTCTGGAACCTTCTCCATGTTTTCTTTCTCATATATGAACAACTTCAAAGACAAGAACGAAACAGTAACTGTATCAGTTCTGAGTCATAGCAGTTGCTTCCTTAGCCTTCCAGAGCTGGCTCTGCAGTTTTTCAAGAATTATTAACATCTAAGAACCTGGATTTGATAGCCCATTCTTGTACTTAACTCCAGATGACAAGAACCACTCCCAGGACTTCAACGTAGAGAAAAGCAAGCCCAGTTCGGAAAATCTGGCCTTTGACATGAAGTGAGCTCACTAGAATCATCATAGATATTCACTGTAACTATGTACAAATCAGAAGCAAGAAAACTTTACCCTCTTGATTTCCTCTGCTGGAACACCCCGTAAGCGAGCATATAAATAGAGATGTTCTCGTCCTGTGAGCAGGTCATCAAGGGCGTCAAACTGAGGGCAGTATCCCATGTTTTGATGAACATTAGAGATATGGGTCAGTATACTGGAGAAAAAAAGAAAATAATATTGTATCTATAATACTAGCTTTAAGACAGTTTGAATAAAATCTCTATTTTCTGGGACAAAACTCTTCTAAGAGAATGAATTCTCCCTAGTACAAGATCCTACTAAAATATGTCCGTACAATATAGCAAGGAATATATTCTCTTCTAGGTCAGGTAAGTCCTGGTTAAGAGTGCAAACTCACTTCCTGTTTAAGTATAAGCCAAAGTAAAGAGAAGTTCTCAATAGATTTTATTTTTTGCAAATGGTGCTTTTTTGGGATTTGAAAATCAGGAGATTTCATCTCAGAGTGTGGTCACCATGAAAAGACATACAAGACACAAAGCTAACAATGTTTGCTGGTAGTAACAGTAGGACAAGATGAGAGAAGTACAGAATCACAGAATAGCTGAGGTTGGTGGGGACCTCTGGAGATCCCCTTGAACTCAGCCTGCTCGAGCAGGGTCAAATGTGGCAGGTTGCCCAGAACTGTGTTGTGGCAACAAAATAGCTATGTGTTCAAATGACATCAATGGACAGTCAAACTCCAATGACACCTAAGAAACCAAGACATGCAACCTAGAACTAAACTGACATAAGTAAATATCAAATCACAGTGTAGTGATTTCTCATGGCATTATGACAGCACTCTGTAAAAGCAGCTAAAAGCAACCAGATAAAATTCCCAAAGCTCAGATCAAAATACTCTATTGGACAGGTTATCTTCTGTTTGAGAGCTCTTGCTGTTAAATTAGATTACCTTATCCCATTTCTAGCATTATTGCAACTCATCCACAGATTTTACATTGCAGTGTTGAAGGTGTGAAGTGCTAGTGTGGTCTCTTTCAATGCCATATAACTGGAAAGGAGCTGCTGAGTCATTCAGACTATGAGTTTACGCTGGTAAGTGGATTGTCAGAGAGCATTTTATTTTGTTTATTAGTGTTTTGTTTGTTTAAGGTACTTACCTATTGCCAGCCACCACAGCATCTCCAGATGTCACTTCAGTGTCTCCAGTCAGCATTTTGAATGTTGTTGTTTTGCCAGCACCATTCACTCCCAAAAGACCAAAGCACTGAATTATAAAAAAAAACACCACATTCTTTAGTATTGCCAACTTATAAATCAACAGGAGCATGCAATTTGAACTGATCCATGGAGTGATTGATCTGGTGCTACTGAACAACTTACCTCTCCAGGACGGATGCCAACACAGAGTCTGTCCACTGCTGGCTCATGTCTGCCTGCATAAATCTAAATTGACAAAAACAACCAAAAATCCTATTTAAAGATTTTTGCAGCAAAGAAAATTTTCTCAGTTTTTTTAGTTTCGTGCTATTGGGATGAAGCAACTTTAGAACCAAGACAAAAGTAAAAGAGCAACTAAATAAAATTTTTAAAAGGAAGAGCATGTATTCAACAGTCAGGCATTTATTTAAATAAATTTATAATAATTCCTAAAAATGCAATTTTCCCTTTACGAACCTTTTTGCTTCATATCTTTAGCACTAGGAGACAGACCTGATGCTCTGCTGGGACAAAGTATCTCTGACATCATACAATACAACAAGATAGTTTGAAGAATGACCCTTCAATTCTTTATTCATGAGATGCCAACAGTGTCTGCAATCTTTGTACTTCCGTAGCTCAGGCTTGCATGTATTCTGATAGCATCATTTACCTACCTTCAGTGTCTGGAAAGAAGATAAATTAGTGATTACTATAGTCCTCAATATGAAAGGGACCAAATGGTTAACCTGAGATTGAAATTCACCTATGGAGAAACAGCGCTGCAGAGGAAAAGACTAGCAGTAGACATGCACACTCAATAGATATGTCAGGATGGATGATGTGAGGTAAAATACCTTAAGCAAGGGAGTTCACTGTCCTTGCTGGACTTTCCTGAGGTTTGATCTCTATTAAAAGGAAATAGCCAAAAAATGTATCAAGCCCCGACTCCTAAAAAGTTTATTATTCTCCAGGGCACAGGGTTGATTTTGAAAACAATACCATCTGAATCCACAGCTGAAATACGTTCTGAAAGAATTAGCTTACACTGGATTCACTTATGTCATTCTTCTCAAAATATTACCTTGGTCAGTTCCTGTAATTCTAAGATATTTGTTTTGTTCCCTCCATTCATAATTCTTTTTCTTTCTTCTGCAACATCCTCATCTTCACCAGTAATAGGTGTCTTGTCGGTCTCAGCAAACCTGGAAAAAAAAGAATTGATTGCAGAAACAATGAGTTGGCCTGAGTGCAGTTACAATAGTATTGTGAAATAAGAGCTATTAAATTGCCAAAATTCTGACTGGTGGGGGCAGTGAGATTGAAACTTCATAATTTAACATCGCCTTGAGAATTCCTGCTGCTGGGAGAATCCCAAGCCTTTAAAAGTTAAGCCCTAAATACTAAAAAAGGATGAAATTTCTTGTTCAAATGAGCATGGCATTGCCAGTCACTGATATGACATAACCTGCCTCTAAGCCACAGCTCTTGCTATTTGACAGCTCTTTGGTACCTACCGATAGACTTTATATGCATCTTTTGAGTAGACTTCCTTGTAAGATGGAATTTTCAGAATTATAACAACTAGTACTCCTGTTGGCAATCCCCAACAGCAATGAATGACCAACTCACACCTGGCAGGCAGCTGCTTTCATTGAAACAGAAGCAGATTTGTAAAGCAGATAGGGGAAGCTTGAAGAGTACCCTGGCTGTGACTGTTCTGTGCCATGGACTAGAATTCTAGTCTTGGTATGTAAGGCTAGTACTATGCCAGTACTTAGGAAAATGCAAGCTTTCCAAGTATTTGTATAATCTCAGCATTGGAATTTTAATCTATGAATTTCACACTGAAGTCTTAGTTCAAGAAAACCCATTTATTTAATAAGCTGTATAAATACACTCTTATTTCTGTTAAAAAATGCAGATAAATAGACTTAAGCGCTATCAACAAACTAAGATGACATCAGACAAATAAACAGAATAAAGCTATAGAAGCTGTCAAAAATTTAGAGGAAAAGAAAGCAAAAGACAATAGGAACAGTCAGAACAACAAAGGCAATCACCATGCTAATGAAGGAATATTAATACAAACTTTCAGACGTACCATCTTGAGGGGAATAATCGGTGCTGCATAAGGAGATTCACAGTGAAGAATGCAACTCCTTGAACAGCCATGGCAACCAGGTTTTTCCCAACAAAATCCCACTGAAAAGGATTGGAAACATGCTCCTCACCTTTGGAGAGGGGGAGCACCAGAAAGCAATGAAATAATGCTGAAAAAACACTGCTCATCAGAACAAAAGGTGTAAGCATAATAGCTTAGGAAGAAAATCTGTAATTTTTAATCACAATCAGGCAATTTCTGCCATTTTTCATTGCATTACTAAGTACAGATTCTTAAGAAAAAAGTGCTGCGTGGGAGCAAAAATGAATATAAGCAAAAATGAAAATATATGGATATATATGTATTATACAACATGAACCCTGCATGGATTATATGAAAGATATTTTCTGAGTGGGGAAAAATTGCTGTATCACTATGCTTTTAAATAAAAAAAAAATGGTATAAGCCAATTGCCACGTCCCAAAAGAAAGCATTTGAAGAAGCAACCGCTAATATTCCAAAGCAACACTTCCAACCATCTCATCCAAGGTCAGGCCATGTACCACTGATATATCTAATTGGTTTTCATATCTTACTTACCAAACCTGGCATATACTTCACTCACAGCTTGGTTTATGGCTAAGTCAATGAGGCCACGGCCCAGGCAAAAGTGTGGAAAGACAATCAGCACATTTTTCAAAGTTTTATTAAATTTCAGCAAAGTCTATAAGAAACAGAAACAATATAATAAGCAATTGAAACAAGATTTCTTTGAGAAAACATAGTAAAAGAAGTGAAAAGTTCTTTTTTCATGTCAGAGAAATGGTTTGCTCTGTATTTATCAGCAGCATAACAGAATACACTGTACCAGGCAAGGTGCTTGTGAGAAATTTTCAGTGGGGAGAAAAATTAATCTTTGTAATGAAACATCTTCCTCAGTTGCAGAGGCAACACGTAATCCTGGTGTCAGCTATTACAAACAGGAACTTTGAGCAACAAGTGTGGTACTTTTCTATCATAATATCTTTATTTATAGCTGGAATATTTCCATAATCAGGACTCTCATGATCTTGAGAAGCACCAGTGTCTGGACATAACTACACAGTAGACTTTGCTGCAATATGGAAATACCTAAAACAGTAAAAGTACTCTCATCAGTCTAATTACACCATGGCTGAATCCAGAGAAGGGCAGTTATCCCTCTGTCATTGTGTCATTGGAGGCACAATGTCTGCAGTGGAGATGTGTTCCCAAAGATAATACTCTCCTGCTGTCTGACAGACTGACTGGCAGTAGACTAAACCCCATGCTGCCCAGGGACATGGCACATAGCAGAGAATGCAAGAACAGCAAAGATAGAAAGTAAAATTGGCCTTTGATACCACGACTCCAATTGAATAAAGATGTGTTTTTTTCTTCCTGATAAACAACAATGCTTGATCAGCACAGTGTGTCTGAAAATGCATTATCAATAACAACAGGTAATAGGATTGCAGTCCTTCCCATAGGGAAGGATGTCAACCTCAGCAGTCAAAGTATCAGCAGCTGTACAGGCAGTAGTAGTGCATACAAGCCACCAGTGTTTTATAAACTGGTTTCTTAGCCTTTCTATGAACTACTGTATTCTATCTATTCTTGTACTTGGCTAGCAAAACTAGCTACTTCTTCCTGTACAACCTAAGCTGCAGAAGCAAATACCAAGTCTGATGCCCTTTTCTCTTCAGCTATGAAAGTGCACAGATGTTTGCTCATAGGGATGAAAAATATTCAATGTACGCGGATGGTTTGTAGCCCAATATACCCATTGCCCTGAGGTTCACTTCTCTCAGTTATTATGCTCACCTGTTCCTGACACAATTCAGCAAGTTCCTCATTCACTTATTTATTACCAGAAAAATAACAAGGTTGAAAAAGACAGCTAGAGACGGTTATGTTTGGACAGCCTTTGAACAGCTTTTTAAAACCATGTCACACAAAAACTTTACTTACCGGGTTATTTTCAAATAGCTCCAGGATGAATGTAATGGCACTGCTGTTGATCCCCACAAAGAGATTAATGCAAGACAATGCAACATATGCAGTGCTAGGGACACTGAAGAAAGAAGAAGCAGGGTACATCATGGGAATTACTGCCCATCTGCATGCAAAAGATAGAAATACTATGATATCTGCTTCTCAGTATTATGTCAGCTGACATAATAAAAACATAAAGATGAGTTTTGTTCTCATTTCAAGTGTAATGAAATGTTGTAATCAACCAGAGGTTCCACTACAATATTTGTTTCCCTTGCTACTAGATACAAAGCTCTTTCTGCTTAGTCTTGCTTGCTGTTAAAATGCAGGGCAACAGATTGCTAAAATTGAGAAAACAATGCTAGCAGGGTGATTGTCACCCCAGATATCTTTGCACATCTCACTGAACTGTACACCTAGTTGGAGAAACAAGGGAAGAAAGGCAGGATCTTCCCATACTATTATTTCCGAGACATAGTGAACACATATTTAGCAGCACAGGAGCAGTATACCTCTGGAATAAAGTTTCAATTCTCAGCAACAATCAATCTGATTAGGAAAAATTCACTGGCAACAGGCTGATTTGGTTAATGGGAAAACACACACATCATTAGAAAGAATGATCCTAAATTTCCCATTGTGACAATGGCTGGAGACAAGAGCTAATTTAGGATTCTGTGAATTTACTTTCTTTTTTTAAATAGCAAATTATGAAATCATTACTGAACTCACTGCTATGTGATTATATTTTTTCATCTTGATAGATGCTTTATAATGAGAGGATAATTCAAGTGTCCACGGGCCCCCAAATTACGGTATTTAGAAAACAAACACACACACTCACGAAAAACACAGCAACAGAAAACTTACTAAACATTACTATCATTGCACTTTAAAAAATACAATGAAGCAAATGAACATTCTAATAGCATTTAACATTGACTATTTTACAGAGATTGGATGATTATAATGCTTTACATTTTCTCAGGACTGTCATTCAAACAATATAAAAACTCCAGAAAACTAAGGTACTATGTCCAGAAAAGACTTGTGACATATATAGGAAGATATGAAAAGTTTAATTTCTTTTTTAGCTCCAGAGACAGATCTGGTGGATTGTTTTCCCTAATTACCCTACTACAAAGCTAGAAGGAAAATGATCTTACAGATAAAGACATACAACCACTAATTAAATAAGAGGATGTAAATTCCACTCAGTCTTATAAAACACTATTTTGCCATCAGAAATGCTCCTTCGTAGAAAGAAAAAAGTTGAAGTTTTAGTACCATTTGCCTTTGGATAAAACACTGATAAATATTTTAGTATTGTCTATCATCGAAGCAAATAAATATAATGTACATAACAGAAAGGAACATGACGATGTTTTAGGTTTACAAGGCAAAGTTTTAGTAGCTGGGGCAGGAGTGGGCTGCAGGTTTGGGTTCTATGAATAGAGTTCAGCCCCATGTCAGATCAGAGCCAGCTCCAGTTAACTCCAAATTGGACCCACTGCTGGCCAGAGCTGAGCCACAAGCAACACTGGGTCTGCCTCTGGAAGAGCAGATTTAAGAAAGGGAAAAACTGCTGGGCAACAGCAACTAGGAGAAAGGAATGAGAGAATGAAACAGCCATGCAGTCACCAAGGTCATGTCAGGAGGAGGGCAGGAGGTCCTCCAGGCATGGAGCAGAAGCTCCCTGGATCCCAGGAGAGGCTCAAGGAGGAGCAGGCTGTCCCCTGCAGACCATAGGCAGTGCACAGTGCAGATCTCCAAGTGCAGCTATGGAGGAGCACACAGGATCAAGTCAGGAAGGACAGCATCCCATGGGAGGGACTCCAAATGAAGCAGGGGCAGAGAGTGACCAGGGACAAAGCCTTAGGGGCTGACTGTGGTCCCTGTTCCCCATTCCCCTGTACCATTTGTGGAGAGGAGGTAGAAGAGAGTGGATGAGGGGAAGATGCTTTTAGTTTGCTTTAAGTTCTCACTGTTCTCTTTTGCCTGAGACACTACTTGTTGAGTGATATCCCTGTCCTTATCTCAGCCCACCAGCTTTTTTCATCGTATTTTCTCCTCCTGTCTTTTTGAGGAAGGGGAGTGAAAGATTGTCATATTTAGCTACCTATTGCAGCTAGGTTAAACCACCACAGATGAACAAATGTAGTTTCCCAAAAGGATAACATGAAATTGTGAAGTTCTGTGAAGCAATGACAAAGTTCCTTTTTACGGCAGGTGACCAGACAAAGAGTGTGAGTTACCTGAATCAGGAACAGAATCCAGGTCTAGCCTGTATTGTACAAACTCAGTTTTATTTCTCAAAGCTGGATTTCACTAAGTACCAAGTTCCACAACATGAAATCATTTCCATGTGAAAGATAGGGCTCCACATGCAAAAAAAAAACACCATGAAGGCTCACCCATACAGAAGCAGCAAGGCCACAAACACAGGGAGGTTAGTCCGAGAAGTGTATGCTTTCTTCTTGAATCCAATGAATATAACCACGACCAATCCAGCACTCACTGCATAATTCACCTGCCAAATCACAGGGTGAATGAAGATCAATGTGTAAGACCCGAGAAAGTTTGCAAACGTATCCAGATCCTATAAATTATTCTCAAAGTATTTTTTAATTGAGGAAAACTGAAATTCATAAGCTGGACTAGTTGCTCAAGCTTTTGGCTCAATAGGCCTCTGGCAGCACTTGACATTTTTCTGAGACATTTTTTATCAGATTGTTCATCAAAAATAAAACGTGTTGTTTCTTAGATTATAACTTAGGAACTGGTTGTTTCATGGTCCTGCTGGCAGGTTGCCCACAGAAAAAGGCAGTGAGTATGCAAGGAGATATGATTTCTGGTGATGTAAAAGCTGTATAGGAATGAAAAAGCTAGTAACTTGAGCCACATTCCTGTGATGAAGCTAAACTGAACAATGCTTGGCCAATGCTCTGCTCAATTTCTCCGTTCAGCATTAGTAGTGTAGGGCTACTGCAATACACAGAGCTCCCCATGAATAGTGAAAGGCGGCATTTCACAGAACTGCTAACCCCAGTTAATACCTTTGCACTATGCTGTCAAGGGCCATGACCAAGCAGAATTCCTGGCTGACGGGATGTTGCTGTGACCAGCAGGGTAAAGAAACTCAGAGATCTGCTTTTCCCTCATTTAATGTATTAATGTTTTGTTTTATCTTCTCATTAAAAAAACACTTTCTAAAACCTAAAAAGTTTGGGGCATTTCAATAATTTCTCTTTTCTCCTCCTCTTTTGTCTCCTTTCCTATGTTCAAGCTTTTCTTATTGGATAAGCCCTTGGACTCTACCTTTGTTGAAAAAGCACAACCACAGTACAAGCTCTTTGCTAAGCCTCTTGCAGGCAAAGAATTTATTCCTTCAATAGGCCCGAGGAATAATAAGAGGATAGCTGAGCCTTGCCTAGACGTGCATGGGCCTGCGCTCTAAATCTTTTTGAAACAACACAATGAATATGATTCAATGGCCTAAACAAATACATCCACGTTATTTTAGACACCCTACAGTATTTTGTCTGGCTTCCAGCTATTGTTCCAGCAGCTGATGTATCTCCTGCTTAGATATCTTGAATATCTTAAAACATGTTTAGTTTCTTATAGAGGGTAGGGTCTGTGACTATATTCTGGCAAAGGGGCTCTCACCTGGTATGTAATGTTGCACTTAATTCTGATTAATTTACTGTTTATTTCCTAGTTAATGCTGCAGACTATGTAATGAGACTAGCAATTACTCACTATGTCCCACAAGAAGTTAGTTAGCCAGTAGATAGCAGGGCTCACACCACTAACAAACTGGAGATGCTTGGCTTTTGTCACACGTTCTTGAATCAGGTATAAAACAAAACTAGCTGGAATAAAGGACATGGCAAAAATCACACAGATGGCAACAACAGCATCCACTGAGGTGGTCAGCCTACAACAAAGCACAAGAAGGGACTGTGAGCAAGGGAATGGATGAAACGCAATACTATACTAGCATTTGGGAAAGCTGGCGGAAATTTTAAGATCTGAAAGTAACAAGGTTATTGGACAATTAGAAGATTTTTTCCAATTTCAAAATGTGCTAGTCTATTTTCCCATATTGCACTGGGGACAGTAGCTAACAAAGGCAGATGGTGACAGCACCATTTCTTGTCTTCATTCTCTAGAAATGTTCAGCTCCTACATATATCTGCTTGACAGCCTTTCCTGAATGGTGCATCTCAAAGTAGACATTAAGACATAATAGCTGAAGTACTATGGGAGCTAGGAGAAAAGGTCCTCAAAGAAGCAAACTCCAAAGTGAGATCAAGAACAGATCTAGCCTCTGTGCTAAGGCAAAAATTTCCTTTTTCACTAACTTCTGAACCTAACAGAAGATGTTGAGTAGGAGCTCGTATCTCCTTACAGATGCCTTTTTCAATAAACTATGGCTGTATGCTGACCTTGGCACCAAGACAGAGGGTTTTGACTATTGCCTACCTGTAGTTACTTAGGAACAATTTCTGACACCTTTTTCTTATATTCTCTATATAATTTCTCAAGGAGACCTATCAGCTTTGAAGCATGAACAAAGATTTCAGAATCAGTAGAAACATGCAATCACATTGAACCAATGGTCATAGCTCCTATGTTGGGTGGGAATATATTTTTAGAGAAATAAGAATGAATTGTATATCTAATTCTTGATTAGAGCAAAATTTTGAGTAAATTACTCCATGTTCTATCATCTGAACTTTTACTCCTCGGAATGTGAGCACACTGTAGGTGGTAAGTTGACAGGAGACGGAGGGGTAAAAGCCAGTAGTAAAACACACTCAAAACTTACACAGTGACTTCAGAGAGCTGCTCCTTAGTGAGGTTCAGAGGATGGTTTACAACAGTGATCCCATACTCCTCAGGAGCTTGGCCAGTTCGCAGGTTAGCTCTAAGGACTGCATTATTGGCTACATTAAGGAAACTAACCATAGCATGCCAGCCTTTATTGTTAAACCACACCTAAAAGAGTCAGAAAGCATAGATTCATTTAAGAAGCTTTCACTAATAACCCTGAGCTGCAGGAGAACATTTGGCTGCCTTTTATTTACTTTGGTGGCCACTGTCAACAGGGAAGACTAGCACAAGGACTTAGTAGTTCCTAGGCACAATCCAGCAGGAGGAGCTCATATACTATGCTTTTAGGAGGGTGATTGTCAAGTGATTCTGATGAAACTTTGAAGTTCAGCAGAATGTGTCCTACTCAGAAGTATTTAGGGTAGCAAGCAGCAAGTACTAAGAATACGGGTTAAAAAAATTCATATTAGAAATAACTGCAAAGATATTAACACTATTATTACTTATAATAAATACAGTAATTCAGCTCTTCTTGCATTTGAGAACTCCACCATCAGTATTCTCACTATTTGAAGTCTATCTGAAGAAAGTAAGTTTGCAGACTATTTCCAGCAAATACCTTAATATTATCTTCAGTTTCCATGTATTTAAGGAAATTAGAAAATTCTTTAGCAGCAGCCAGTGAAGTTTGTCCCTAAAATAAAAAAGAAAAGGCTAAAGACCAGTTGTCGAGGGGAATTCCACTGCTGCAGGTATTAAACTTCACAACAATTCTTTGGTAAAGAAACCAAACAAATCTTGCTTACTCCTGTCACGTTCATCATTCGGCCCAGATTGCTTAAAAAATTGACAACTTCATCTCCAGAAACATGAAGGATGGGGAGCTTTCCTCCTATAGAAATTCCTCCATACCTAATGAAGATAAACAACAACATCAGTCACTTGTATCACTGACCCAAAACTCTGTAGATTGATGTAAATACTAAAAAGTCCTTTAATATAAATTTGATTTACATACATGATACAATTTATGTATAATAATCTCCAATCCTTTTCTAACAAGTTGCATGAGGTATTAGATCCTTATAAGGCTTGCAAATAATAATTATATCAATTTATGAGGGGTTCATGTTGAGATCCTGAGAAAATTATTATTCAGATAGAATACTTGGAAAAAACAGTCCTTTCTATAGTTCACAATCTTTGGATCAAGATAATTAACATACAATATACTGTTTGAATAACATGAAGGACTGAAGATAGAATGGACTCCCAGCTAAAATTTCATCTCTTGAGAGGAACAGGTATTCACCAATGCTGGTGTTAGCCAATACTCTGTAATAATAAATATTATTGAATGATATTAATCAAAATTTAATCTCATAGAAAGTAATTTTTGCACATGAGCAAGGAGATGCTCCCTGAAGGAAGCTGCTTCTGCCCTTGAAGTGAATTCCTACTGCTGATGAAAAACTAAGTATGATCTTCAAGCTAATCAGTCATCTTTCTAAGCTAGTATCTCCATGTGCAGACATCAACTGGGGTTAAATGCCTTTAATGCAAGCGTGGAGCACTAGTGGAATTTGTTTCATAACTACTGCACATGTTCCAAGTAGGGATAAGGAGTTGCGTTTGCTGTATTTGGGAGATTGCTGCCTAGGTTTGCTTCCCCCAGGTCTTTTTTTTTTTTCCTGCTGCACTTTGAAAGCTTCATCAGAGTGCTAGCATGATGAAACATGGTACCGTATTGTAACTTTCATCATTCAGACTCCACTAGTCAGACCTTGTAGATAGTAAAATTGTGGCAATTCCATTGTGTGCCCCTGGCCTTCACACTTGTGGGACAGTCCAAATAAATATAACCCACAACCTATTTCACACTGCAGTCTTCCTTTGTTCTATGCTATCTGTCACAATTCCCCTTGACCATTCAGGGAAATATTGTGAGGCCCCACTGTTAAACAGAAAATCTTTTTTTCTTTATTTACCACCACAGTCTGTGAATTGGTTTCTTACCTTTGCTCATTGACCCAGTATTTGCTCTTCAAGCTGAAACAGACAAAGAGAATCTTGTCCCTTAATGCACTAAACCAAAGTCATTGATATATTGTCAGGCTTAGATGGAAATGATGGAAATTAAAGGTGAAATCCTCTGCTTTGCAGATCTTCAGTTTTCCAATGCAAGTCGGTTGTTTTTCTTTTTGGTTTTTTTTTTTTTTTAGATCTGCAGATTACATTGAGTCATTGGTGATTAGAACTTTTGGTGCTTATTACTTTTTATTTTTTTCTTTATTTTCTGACAAGGTTCAACTCCAGCTTGTACAGAGACAAGTAAGAGTTCTAAATTCACACACACTGGCTCTATCCTAAATCTATAATAAATTGATTTTAAAATATGCATCTAAAGCAATCTTGACATGTCCTAAGAGGAATCAGTCAAACACAGCTGGCACATAACTAATATGATGGGAATATCAAGAACTGTTCTAGAAATTGAAAAGATAACAAGGCCTGAATCAGCAATAATAAGCCATGGACACTGCATAGCCAACTGCCATGCAGGACACTCAGGCAAGCACAGGAGCTAACAGTAGGATAGATGCATCTATGCGATGTTACATTACTGCCCTTTAGCACTTCAGAGAAGCAAATTATAATTAATTCAGGCAGATGGTCAAACTGTTGTGGCTACAGTTCTTCAGGGGCACAAATCAGAAACTCTGCAATTCACCACTTCTTTCATCATTGACTTGGTAACTGCTAATGTGGCATGCCATTGACATTGCAACTTAGCTCTGCCTATAAAGGAGTAACTGATTATACAAACTGGTAAAATAAAAACAATTTAACTCCCGTAAAATAGATATCTCCTATTCTTAAGTCAGGAATATGGACATGATTCTCAAGTCTACACAATGCTGCAACAAATTAGGTGCTACGCTGTTATCAAATGAGAATTTAACAGACAGGTATAAAATGTCACGTGAAAAACAAGGTGGTTCATGCCTACCTCCCTTTTATCAGATTGGGATATGTTTTCACCAGAAAATCTGAGATATTTCTGTGAGTCAGATCTTGAAGTATTTCTGTGCTGTGCTGCACTCTCTGGAAATAAAAGAAAACCCATTTAATCACATGAAGCTTTGAAGTCTCTAAACCTGTTGTTTGTCAATAAAACTGTAAAAGTAGCTTTAGATCAAGGGAATTGCTCAGGTTCATAGTATCCCTGAAACCAGAATGGGTCGCTCATTTTCTAGCCCAAAAGTCTATATTGAGATCAAGAAACCACAGAAATTTGCAATGCCTGATACAAAACTAATGCAGTTCATTCTGAAACTTGGCCTGAGTTATTTGCAACAAAAGCCAAGGTTGTTCAAAGCTTTCTCTTCACTGTGAAAGAAGGAGCTTTGTCAAAAACATTGAAGGACCTGTGAAAATAAGGTAGTTTATTGTTTTCCACAATGTAGCAAGTTGAAATAAAAATTAATATGAAAAGTATAAATCTACTCAGCTTCACTAGCACATTAGATAATTTGAACGAAAAATACTTTTTTTTTTTTTGTAATGACATCCTGCATAACTTCAAGCATACTGATTTCTTCCCAGAGCAGAAAATGCTTATAAAAATTTTAGAGTAGAAAGCATGCAACCTGAAAACGACATTCCCACTTTCCATAAGAACTTCTCTATGGGCACCTTTGTCCAGAAAGAGACAGTACTGAATGCCACAGAAAATGCATTACAAATCTCTGTCTGATTCTAGATAATTAACAAGAAGATTGGTAGCATACTCATAGTGTCTTCATCAAATGAGATATTCATGTTTAGATGTACTTCACAATTATTTACAAATAACTGCTCCCCTGTAGAGACTTAAATATGAAATCTATCTTCATGACAAGTTACACAAAATGATATCTTGCAAAATGATTGGGATAATATGTTATTATAATCATATATATCCTGTAGAGGACTAGGATCCACACCAACAGCAATTTTGTATCCTACTTGCATCAGAAATGTTAAATTATCCTCTCATATCTACTAGCATTAAAGCTGAACAGTTTGCACAGTGAGGTAGTAAACCAGTGAGCTATTACTCTGAGAGCTGCTGTGGTTCTGTTTTCTTTAAATTATTAGAAAAATATGTAGAAAATGTAAATAACAACAGGCTGTAATTTTCCCTTGTTCATCAAACAATTTTATGTGCTCTTCAAGCACATTTTATAAAGGACATTACTAAGATTATTCATTGATAGTAACAGCTGCGAATGTAGCTCTCATCTCTATACAGGATCAATGGTCACTAAATTACTCATCTTCATGTACATGCACAAAAACATTCATTTTGCTTGTTTACTACTTTCTTCCTAGAAAAAAAATTAAAAGACGTGTTAAAAAAATGGGATTGACTTAGCATTCTTTTTTTCTTTTTTTTTTTTTTAATGAGATGACTCCACTCCATGATTTTCCAAATTATGATATTTTTCCTTCCTTCCTCCCTTCTTCTCCCTCTTTCTATCTCTTGAAGAAAGGGAATGATTTAAATAGAATTGTTCTTTTGAGGTAAGTACCAAGATTTTTTTTTTAAATATATGATTGATGGCTAATTTTTTTTGTGATATTCTTCTGGATGAAATGTTTGCGATTTGAATGAAAGGAGTCATCATATTTCATATGATTTTTATGTGCAATCTTTTCTAATACCTCTGAAACTGCATTTTCAGTTCCAACAGTTCCTTCCCCCGTAAAAACTGTACTCAATTCCTTCCATGTATATTTCCATGGCAAGGTACTTAACACTAATTCCTTTTCCAGCACTCACTGCAAAATTTTTTAAAAGGATCTATGGCACAGGGACGCTACCTGTGGTGGTGGGAGGCCTCCAGCTCCTGGAGGGCATTCTGGCAACATAGTAAGTTTCTTGTGAGTGCTGCACTTGCAGGAAGGTGAAGGATTTTCAGAGTCCCACTTTTGGCTCAGCAGGAGGCTGCTTAGGTTGGGATGAATAGCAGGTATATTCCAGGCAGTTGGCATATTATTGCATGGGTAGTTCCTGTGTAGAGGAAGAGTCTTTTAGTTGTGCAGAGATAAAGTTTAAGAGCTCAAAAATCAACAAAAATCACAGTGTTTCCCCTATACACCTTCAGACCTTGTCTAGTGACTTATGAATAGTAACATCACTTTATAGTCCTTAATAAACATAAGTACAATCTCCTTCCAAACTTCTGCCAAATTTAATGTCTTCAGGTTACAGATAGGAAACTGAAGAAACACAGGAACTGTGTTTGACAAATTAGTACGCAGAAAAACCACAGTGAGGAGACACCTTTGCAAGAAGACTTCGTCCTTGCTCCTTACTCGTGCAGTATCTTTCCTCAAACTCTCTTTTTTTTTTTTTTTTGGTTTGTTCTGTACAAAAAGAGGAGAAAATAGGCTGGAAAAATCAACTTGTTGGATATCAGGGCTGGGAGAAAGGCAGGATAAAGTGAATGGCAAAGCAGAGTGTCACAGTGATACTCCAAAGCAGGCCTCATAGGCCTTAATTTAATGTTAAATAAAGAACTCTACTGATGTCATTCTCACTTCAGTGTGAAAATAACTTTGAATCACAAAGTACTTCCCTATCCAAGTAACTGCTGAAGCTATTTCTTCCAAACACATCACTGGGAACAGGAGGGATCTGAGGGGACTCATGGAAAATGCCAGGGAAGCTGTGAAGATTTGGGCTTGATTCCCGATTTCTATTCACACATTTCAAAGTTGCTTAATTCCTAATACAAGGCTACACGAGCTTCCAGTTATTCACATAAAGCACCGTAGCTGACTCTTTATCTAGAGGAAATATTTTCTTGCTGTTTATTATTTTTGACTCAATATCAGATATTCTTGCCTAGAACAAATCTGAAGCATTGGCTCTGGCAAAGCGTCAAGCCAACTAATTCTTTTTCCGCTACTCCAGTACTATTTGTAATATCCTACTAGAGTCTATTTCAATAGATACTAGCAGGCAACTTACAGAAGAGGCTGATTCTTCAAGCAGCGATTTCCAAATCCAGGTTTATTTAAGAAAGCATTAGTGAGGGAGACCATCTGCTCACTGCCAGGACGCTCATTGCTAAGGGAATAAGATAAGACTTTCTCCATTGAAAAAATTTAAATTGTTGAACTAGAATACACATAAGCAACTGGTGAAAGACAGCAATATATCATAATCAACTAGCGGAAGAATGGAGCACGGGCTGAAACAGCCAAGCAGCACCATTATAAAACCTAAGATTCTCTGCTTTCATCTTGTTTTCAAAACCGTACTTAAATATGTACTAACTATAAATAAACCTACCACAGGTCAGCAGATAGGTTTGAATCTCTTTCTCTGTAATCTATGAAAATGAATAAAGGAGTAGTTCAATAGCATATCAGAAACAGTCAGATTTCTTACTGTACTGGATCTCTTGTTAGAATACCTAAATTTTTAAGTGCTGAGGTCATGAACTCGGGTAGGAAAAGGATAGTACCAAAGACAGTACTATAATTGAGGACTACTGGTTAGATACACTAGCAGCTGTGTTCTCCACTTGCACCAATTTCATGCTATTTGAGATTTGCTGATTCCAGTGGAATTACTCCTTTCTTATACTACACAGAGTGAGGACAGCCTAGTAGGACATGATCCTCATGATCCTAAATGCTAGCTAGTGTATATGACAGATGTACATTTATTCAGATATATAGATTCTTCTTACCTGAAGAAAGTAAACTGTTGTCCATAGATCCAAGGGTCTAAAGTTAAGGCAGGATATTCTCCAAATGGAGGAATAATGACTGTAAGCACTAAAGACAGCAACACAAAACTAGCAGGCAGAACAATCTGCAGGGGACATGAAAACATCACACTCAGACATATACTGTAGAGTGACGCTGTATACAAATCATACATAAATGAAGAAAGGACAGCAGAATTTGGTTTAGCTAACATCCACCAACTATTTCATTTCCAATGATTTCAGTTAAGACTCTGGTTGTCAAAGAACTGTACTGTGCTAAAAAGAAAATGTTGGGTTGATAGTGATTAAATCATGTACTTGGTGAGGACGACACATTACATCTGCGTTGGGAAAGGCAGTGTAGAGAACACTGTGGGAAAATAGTCAAGGACATCAACAGTCAGACAATACCTGTGTTAGGAAGTCCTTGCGGCTGCGGGAAGCATGGTGGAACCGTTTGATGAACAGTGCTTTGAACTGCTGATGTACAAGTTGAAAACCTTTATACTGCTGGGACCCTTTGCCTTCATTTTGATCCCCTGCTATGCCTACTGGCATTCGAGAAGTGTCATTGGTTTCCACTGGGGTTTGTTCAGCTGTTTTGTTCTCAGTAGAAATTTTGCCAGGAGTAGAATCATTTTCTTGAGTGTCTCCTACATTAAGAAATACACTTAATAATAGGAATTGTCCAGATGAAAAATTACAGAGAAGACAATTACTTCCACATATGCAGACAGCACAAACATTTCACTGAGCTCCGGATTTTAACAAATGTATATATCACATCACCAGATTGCTTTAATTACAGGTGTTGCAATGTGGTTGTACCCAGTATCATCATACAGGTTAACACTCTTACTCGGCTGGATTAACTAGTTAATCACATATATATTTTATTGAGTAATGGTCAGCAAAATACTTCTTATAAAAACAATTGACATCTGGGGGCTAAATGTTACGTTTTTATTTGCATAGCTAAGGACCTCATCCAAACCAAATAAAAGTATTTCTGCTAATTTCATCCGGTTTCTGAGATATCATGTCAAGCCCTAAAAACAGGTGTTTGCTGACCAAATGTACTTTAGTGAGAATTTCTTAGTACTTGGTTTTCAGAATACAGGCCAACCACATGAATAATTTATTAAATACTGATACATAAATTCATACCTGCTTTTTTCACTTCAGGGGCAGCTTCTTCTGTGACCTTTAGGAAAACCTGCCACATACAAACACATCTGATTAGGAACAGAACATTAGCCTGATCTCTGAAACACAATATACCACTGTCTAATATGCCATAAAAAAAAAGTTGATACCTTTTCAGTATTGCTTATTACACAATCAGAGATCTCTCATGAAATATCTCAGAAAATAAAGAAATGAACAAACTTAGATACAAAGAAAGACATTTAAGGCTAATGAGTTCTGCTCCACAAGGCTAACACACAGTCAGGCGAGAATCCTTTCTCTATGCACATTATAACTATTTTCTGAGTGTGCCACAGCACATGTGACTAGGTTTTGAAGGATATTTAGGAGTTAGGAAGGTTACATGTTAAAGAACAGGAACAGTGTCAGAAAATCTTTTGGGGACTTAATGGTAAGATCAGCAAATATTTTAATCTGTTACCTCTTCAAGTGGTGTGTCTGAAACTCCAAAACTGCTAAGTCCCAGGTCATCCAATGTTTCCTCCAGTTCTCTGAAGAGACTGGCATAAGATCGCTGTTTAAAGTGTTTATTGGGCAAAAGGTAAACAAGTTCCTGACCAATGTTTTCAATTAATTTTGCTTCTGGAATATGATGATGAATTACTTCTGCTAGTTCATTCAAATCTCCTGTGAAAGGTCAAAAGAGTGTTCCAAGAATGAATATATAATCACGCTAAGCATGATTTCAGAAGCTATTGCTTGTACTATACAAAAATAAACCGTTCTATGATGCAACTTAAAGACATCTCAGTTAATTCTGTACTAGACTGACTGAGCCATTTTGCTAATTATGGTTCAAGAACAATGTAGCAGGAAACTACTTCAGGTCTGTAGTAAAACACAAGACCTTCAGGAATATATACTTAATTGCTTTGACATAGAAAGGTGAAAATGACTTTTTCTGAGAAATTACATACTTTGGTGCAGAGTTATTGTAAATTCAGTCTATACTTCCAAAGTACACAAACTTTCAGTTCAGCAACTGTGTCCGAGACCACATATATAAAAATATATATACAATAAATAATAATATAATATATAAATATAAATAATATATAAACATATAATATTAAATAAAATATATAATATATACATATAAAATATATATATTAAATATATATATATATAAGGGATGATGGTATGCAAAAGCATGAAGAAACCTTATTGACTGTTACAATTAAATACAAATATTAGGCAAGTGCTGGAAAAGTGGACCTCAGCAGCAATGATCTGTAGGGTGATACTGCAGTACAACGGGAGACATTGCCACATGCCAGAATGCTAAACCATCCCACTTCTTACCACCTAGTTCCTGCTCTTGAGTTCCTTCTTTATCATTGTGTGCACAGCTGGAACAGGAGCAGGAGCACTGAGATCCACAGCTACAAAGTGACTAGCACAGACAAGCAACAAGGAAAGATGAAAGTGCTTCAGATGCATGCAAAATAAGATGCAAGTGTTGACCAGTTTGAGTCAGTGAAAAGTATGTCATATCTGAGGCATCTGGAACATTTGCACTGAAAGTTATTTGAGGACTGGATTAAGAAATACAGACCACCTACGTAATACACCTGCATAAATTGTGTCTGTCAGTTCTAAATTACAGGCAAATACCTGGGAAAATGCAAAGAGCAGTAGCCATAAATATACAGATTATGTTGGTACTAAGACTGAAAGTGCTACCAAAAGCAGAAACAATCCAGATCCATACTTCTCAAGCTGTAGAAAGCTGATTTAGCTATGAATTAATTTCTACTTGCCTGGTATTTATGCTAGTTCCAACAGAACACCATGTTTACAACCAGTGTACTGCAGTCAGAAAGACCAGTATATGCACAAATGCAACCTGACAGGTAAATGCTTTAACATACATAACTGAACAAAGTGAACTATCGACCACTGAAGGCTTCATGTCCACTTAGCTTGTCCTTCTGAATTTGTATTTATAAAATAAGAAAATATTATTACAGAGATTCTCATGCAGCTATGTAATTTCACAAGGTGTTACCAAACTTTGTCATTGCTTTCTTTATTCTGAAATCAGTTTTATGCAGTCTCAAGCAGCACTTGATTGCTTCCTACCTTGGAGCATGAAAATGAACTTTTCAGCTTACACACGCAAGGAAGGAAGTGCATACTTACTACACTCTTTCCAGTTCTGGTGTTTTTCATCTTGCGAACAAGGGTGAGGTAGAAGCCAGATCCAAAGCAGTTCTTGAGGAATACTGGAGAGCCTGAGCAGAAGAGCTTCCCTTGGGATATGATAGCAATCCTGTCTCCAAGGATGTCTGCCTCATCCATGTGATGGGTTGAGAGGATGATGGTTCTGCCTTGAAGGAAGAGGGACTCTCTCAGGAACTCGAAATGGTGCATAATTTTTGGCAATTAATGCAGGGTTTTTTCTGTACCACAGCCTGTACTCATGGTTTGCCACACCCATAGTCATCTGCTCAAAGAACCCTATTTGCATGTATCCCTTGCACTAATAGTTGTTAAAAAAGCAGGCACTGTATCTGTACAGTATCTGTGACAGGTTTTAAAAAACTCAGTTCACTCTCTCAAACCTGTTACCTGAGCGGTACTTCAGCAGAAGATCCCAGATAGATCGCCTAGAATATGGATCAACTCCAGAAGTGGGCTCATCCAAGACTACCACTTTTGCTTCACCAACAAAAGCAATGGCAACAGACAGTTTCCTTTGCATTCCACCTACAAGAGGACAGAGACATTCAGGTGTCTGAGATGAACAACGCAGGTTGTAAGGATGTAACTTTCAGAGCTTTTCAGAGTAGGGTCAGGCAAATCGGTACAAATAAAACAAAATCCATCCTCATCAGAAATGCTTCTACAAAGTTACATCAATAGTCACATTATTTTGTGAAGTTCAAAACAGCTTTTTTTTTTTAATAGAATTCACTTCTGTGTCACATTTTCTAGTACTGTTCTGAAGCAAAAGGAAGAAGATCTGAGATTTTTCATGTTCTCATGTGAAATCGGCCAACTTTTACAGTTGCAAGCTGGACAAAGTAGTGTAAGAACTCCTGGCTGCTTATTCAATTCAGCTTTTGAATCTGGAAGTTAAATATATTCAGATACACTGCATGCACTTTTACTTCAAGAATTAAATAAGTATTCTGAATTATTTTTATTGACCCAAACAGGGGATCAGGGGACCAATTTCTTGTGTTCAAACAATGTTTAGATGTGATACTAAGGGACATAGTTTAGCGGGGAAATAATGGTGGTAGGTGGACAGTTGAACTAGATGATCCTGGAGGTCTTTTCCAGCCTTGGTGATTCTATGATGGTATAATATTTCATTCGCCTTGAAATAGTAGACATTGTATTTTGCTGGCTTTTTTTTTCTTACATTGATGGATATATTTTTTATATAATCACTTAAATAGAACAACTTTAAGTATATTTGAATTTGTCACATATTTAGAAGCACAAACTTTAAGGAAAGGTAGTGTCAGCTTCACTATTTGTGTAGTTCCATTAAGCAATTTCTCTGAGAGTGAAGACCACCCTAGTGCACAGTGATGTGGCAAAATACAGCCTTAAACATGGAACTCAATACTTGAGTTCTTCACCCAAAGACAAGGAAAAGACAGCAGAAAAAAAACCTATTTGAAAAATCTGGTGGGCACCTGACAAATTCTGAGCCTCTTCATTCCTTTTATGGGTGAGGCCCATGTCTTCTAGCATCATTTCCAGTTCTTGCTCAGCTTCATCCCTGGATCTCCCCTTCAGCTGGGAATAAAACAAGATGTGCTCTGCTACAGTAAGGCTGTGAAATCAGACAGAAAAGCACCAAGACAATTTAAACAAATTAGCAGATTTTCTCCCAAATAACAAAAAAATAGCTAGAGCTTTATTTTGCTGAAGGAAGAGGGGCTACTTTATCCCAAATCTGAATCACAGATATTAGTTGGTATCAACACACTTCACTCAGAGGTCATAGGACCTTCCTCCATCTTTTCAAAGTAGAAACTGCTGCCAGAGGATCAAGCTACCCACATACCATAATAAAATGAAAACTAACATGGGCAGCAGCATTGAGGAAGAAAGGCTGCTGCTGGGATGACCACAAACTGATGGCAGCGAGGCAGTAGTGCATGGGTATAAATGGGTATAAAAATATCCTGCTGCTGCACTGTTGGTCCAGATTTTTCTGCTTTATGAAAAAAAAAAAAATGTGTCCTAAAGTATAGTGCATGAATCCACAGGCTGAACTCCTGCCAATCCATGCCACAACATAAAACAACAATACCAAGAACAATCATTCTCTTTGCAGCCTCCTTTGTTCCCAGCTAAATGATGCAATAGAATTCTACTGAGCACAAACAACAGCTATCCTACAAGTGTGTTAAGAGTTAGAGAAGTACCTCTGGGATACATCTACTGCCAGCACAGCAAGAGAAACCACACAGGCTTTGGTGATAAGCCACTCATGCACCTTTACTCCGAAAGCTAGAATGGAATGATACATACTGATTAAACAGGATGTTGTGCTGAGGGCACATGCCTAGTCTTTGTCGAATGGAGTCCATGTGAGTTTGAATATCCAGGCCACCAATGAGCACGGTTCCAGAGGTGGGTGGGAAGAGGCCTGTCAGTATCGACCTGGGGAAAAAAAAAAAAACGAGGAAATGCCCACTCACCTGTCCTTCTGATCCAGACTAGGAAGACACCTTGCATGATTCCACTAGATGGAGCACGATGACTTCTTATTATGGGCATTGAAGAAACAACTCTAATGAAAAAGCATATGCATACATACTCTCGCCCTACTACAATGAGAATCTTGTGGATCTACTAATGTGTTAAACTTCCGATAAACCTGCGTGTATGGTTCTGTTTCAGAGTAATTTGCTAAGCATGTTACACCACTCCTGTGGTACAAATGGATCTAAAATGAAGCTCACTAGGACCAGTAATGTTTGAAGGTCTCCAGCCATGCTGATCAGCACATGCCCTACATCCTTATTTTCAGTGAAATGGAAGGGGTCAGAAGATTAGGTTGCAAATGGATGGTATAATGGATTTTTCAGTTCTGAAAATTTCAAAACAAAAGACATTTTTGTTTTTATCAGGAGAATAAGAAATATTTGCAAAACATTTCTGTAAATTAGAATGCTTTTATTTTGGGTCAAACATTTTTTGTGGGACAATTATAAAGTTTTGAAGGCAATTTACTGTGCATTTGAGATAAAAGTCTTTTTTAATTAAAAAAAACTGGAGAATATTGTACTGAAGCACTTTGATTCTTTCAACATTTGGTGAACTCATCACAGAGTGATTAAATGCTTTGTTCACCAATTAATCCTCTTTTGCCAAACGCAGTCCTGAAGTCTGGCTTCCTGGGACTCCAGGGTTCTATAGCTACAGGAATATTTTAATCTTGGTATAATCTTGCATGTACATGACCATTTTACCTAAAGAGTGTCTGAATTTATAAACCTTTGCATACAGGCAAAAAACCATGACTGACAAAGTCAGTTAGACAGAAAAACCAGAAATACACAGACTGTGGCAGCTTTCAAATTCTCAGCTCTTTTTAGTCAGAAGATCTTTCTCCCTCTTCACCTACTGGTTTGGACATGTAAAATGAATGTTGGGGGAAATAATTGCTTCTTACTTTCTATACTTTCACTAGTTTTTGTCACTCACTGCCTTCCTCTCAGCATTTTGGCTAGTGCAGGATACCTTCTCTTTGTCTAGGGGTAGCATTTCCCTGTATGGGAAAAACTTGATGTTGTGTGTCAATCTAGCTGCAGGGGTGGTGAGACACAGGAAGAGTGAAAAGGGAAGGTTGCTCCTCAGGACTCAGAGCACTGCGAGGGATTTGCTGCTTTGAAATACAGACTTACATGGTGGTTGTCTTTCCTGCTCCATTGTGACCAAGGAAGGCTGTGATCTGGCCTTCGTAAAAAGTAATATTCATCCTGTCTACTGCTGGCTTAGGTCTGTTTGCAAAAATCTTCACCAGGTTCTGAATGCATACTCCTGGAATCAGTCCTGTTGGCTCAGGTTCACAGAAGGTTTTTACTTGAAAAGCAAAAAAATCAAGAATGAGAAAAGAATATAAAGATGTGTTCATCCCAGCTTTGATGATGACACATCAGTAAGTGCAGAGGCAATAGTACATACCCAGTAAAATATGGCATCACGTGCCAGGGCCAGATTCTCCAGACATACTTGTATCTAACTGAAGAAAGATTCTAAACTGCAGTTCAATTTACTTAGATTAGAGTGGCAGAAGAAAAGGAGCCCAGAACTATAATGGTCTGTGGAGAGGTAACTCACTAAATCAGGTGGATTTGAACAAGCTTTCTGTTTATATTGTGTAGCAGATTATTTGAGACAATTGTCTGCAGATACTTAGATAGGCTGAGAGATTACATTAAACAAGCAGCATGTTGCCTTTCCAGCCAGGCTGAAATCTGCCATTCAAATCATCTGCCCAGCTGTGCATTCTTTTACCATGATGCTTTAAAAAACAACATTTGCCTTTAATCCTGGTAGGTGAAATTTACCCCCTTGCTGAGGCCAGCTCAAAACTTAGGCAGTAGTTAACATGAACTGGAACATGGAATGGCTTTCTCTCAAGATTAAAAATGCATTATTGTAAATAGCACCATCAGATTTTTTATTGCATTGACTTTTAGACAAAACAAACATCCTTTGAAGTAAATTAAGCCCCTGGGCAATATGAATTATGGGAGTTGAGAAATTTAAATAAAGACACCCCTCCCCCCCCACCCTCCTATTCACTTTTGTTTACACAGAATACTTAAGGCTTTGTAGGAAGGTTTGTTTTGCAATTGCAGTTTACTTAAATCATTCAGTACCCAGCAGGCCTGTGTGGAGAGCAGCCAATACCATCTGGGTGAAACCAGCCCCACCTCCATTAGTGGCTTTTAAGACACTGTTATTAAACACAATGCTTGGGAACAAGTCCCAGATATGTAGTACACTAGAGACCTGAGTACACTAAGGAGCAGATGAAATAACTCATCTAGACAGGGTACCTTCATCTGAAATAAAATGATGCTTGTAACAAACATTTTCTTCTGCTTTTTGAAGGAATCTAAGCTTTTAACTCAGTGGGTCTGAAAGACTAATTAACAAGTTCTGAGGCAAACACCAATGATGTCCCCCAGTATCTGTTTTGCATCTTTCAATATGTAGTGAGCAGAACAGAACATTTCTCTGTTCTGATTCTATGCCCTCAAACAATTTTGGACAATCTGGTCTGCTACTAGGCAGCAGCGTTTGTAGGGGATGCAGGTGGGGCCTTTGTGATATGCTCAAAGTACAACAAGCAGTTAGAACGCATTTATATTGTCTCCTATGCTCTGTTAACTTCTGCTAGTGCTGGACTGCACCAGAATCAAGCTTTTATAACTATTTCCCATCCCATTACTATCACATAAAGCACAAGTGCTAACACGACGCCGTTTTGGAAAGTATCTTTGGACTACACCAGGTGTGCTCTTGGCATCTCCATCCATCTCTCAGTTCCTGTATAGCTGGCTGAAAGGGAAGGAAGGCTTCTTTGTGCCTTCAGCGATAGGCAAAGCCCTTCCCCTTTGTGGCCATGTAGCAGCTGGAACCAGGGAGCTGGTGAACACAGCACCACCAAGATAAGGCAGTACTAGGAAAGATTGACTGAGGTAACCTTTGCCCTCTGCCTGTCTTTTTTCTTTTGAAGTCCTGTCCTGTTTCTGTTCACCCTGAATGCACGTTTTCAGTGCCTACGTGAGGAGCTCTGATAACCCTATTTTATCACTGGCTTCTCAAGGGAGAGCTGTCTGTAGTAGTTACTTTTGCTATGGAATCCGTATGCATTCCTCTGAGCATCACATGCAGAAAACTCTGGCTCTCCACAAAAGAAGACACAGGCACTTAAAAACAAGACAGGTCATTCAGTAATTCTTAGGTTGTGACTAATGTCAGCATCAGTAAAGGCTACAGAGCACTTTCTACACAGCACTTCAGATAAATCCCTTTGAAACCAGCCTTTACCCTCAGATGCAAGACACACTGATGATAGGCAAAAAAAAGGCAGGGGGAAGGGAGGCAGGAGGGAACAACATTCCTCTCAGCACAAGTTTATATTTATACATATATTTATATATATTCAATTTATATTGAAATTATGGTTCTGTTTAATTCTAGGAGATAAGTATATGCCTCTTGGAAGTTTCCCTTAGCAAGAACACTAACTTGTTAAAGAGACAGCCTGTATTTCCATTGTAACAAACAAATTACAGAGCTTTCCTGTAAGAAAACTCTCCTATGGGTGGTGGCTAAAATATTCTGAGGGATCTCAAATGTAGGGAAGTCAGTAAGAGAGTAGCTGGGGGAGTTAGTGCCCCTCTCAAGCTTAGCTCTGGTAGTTGCATACTATCCTCTGCAATGACTCCAATCATTCCCATGTCTACTTTGTTATTAAGCGCAATGAGTACAGAGTCTGAGAAGTACTCAGATTGCTCTCTCTCCTTACTATTCATTTCATCTTTGTCCTGGACATCTGTCTTAGGCTTCCCCTGCTCGCCGAGTTCTTTTTCTCGTTTGTGTTTACATTGTTTGTTTTTACCATCCTTCTTCCCCTGGTTGTCATTCTTTTCTTCCGACTTTTCAGGTTCTTCAGATTTCTTTGTTCTGCTTTCATTTCTTTCTCCATCCACGGCCTTCTGATCCACACAGCCTTCTGACTCTGAACCTTTTTCTATATAAACCAAAAATAACCAACATTTAGTCAACTAAAACTTATTTTCCTCATTCAAGGTACTTTGATGAAAAGGAGGTAGTCCTAAAATTTGAGCTCTGCAGGAGCATAAATCATCACAATGCATTACTGAAACTAGAAACACAGTACTTGAGTCCATGTAGCTTGAAGTCTGCTTCAGTGTCAGGAACAGACATTTAAGGAAGAAAACTGACAATTCTGCAATTATAGATTCAAGAGTAGAACATTTTATATATTTACATTTTGTTCACGCAGCTCCAGACTAAATTATTCACCAGACTAAGAGAAAAACGATACAAATATTTACTGGGCTTATAGAGACTCAGAGGAACAAACAAACAAACAAACAGCTACTTTGATTAAGAGAGTAGCTGCAGGCCAGAGTGAATGAGCTGGTGTTATTTTTTGTACAAGAATTTCTGGCTTTCCAACTTGGTCTAAGATCTTGCTTCCACAAAGTAAGCAGTCACACAAAATCACTAATGGGGACAAGCTTGAAGCACGAAGAAATGTGACGTACGAAGAAGGACCTCCTGAAGCAACTGTTTACACAACAGATTCAAGCTGGTAGCCTGGAATGCAGCTAGAATTATCAAATGGTCTGGAACTAAATTTTACTATGGAACTTCACCATAACTTTCTGCTTTAAGGAGTTATAGCACACGAGGCCATATAAAATTGTTAAATGGATACACAGCATCATAAACAAATTTACCTAGTCACCAAAAATGGGAAAATCAGTGAAACAAAACTGCTTTAGAAGACTTTAAAATTATCGAGATGATTTACCAGTTTAGTTTTATTTTCAGCCTTGCATCTTCATTATCTGACATTTTCTTACCCTATTTTCTTCCCAGTGTATTAACCAGTCATGCCTAGTGTTACCCTTGAAAGAAAATATAAGTGTTGAGAGAAGTTTTACATCTGTTCATGTAAGCTGAGGAATCAAAGAATTTTAGTTCTTCAGAGAAATAGGTAAGAATCATATGCTTCCTACACAGGAATCCATCAGATAGAGCTGATCTTTCCAATCGTCCATGTTTGAGAAAACTCAAGGCAATGTTATTTGGAGGGCAGGATGAAATAGTACAGAACAATTTTTAGTTATATTATCCACATGCCCTAACACTAGTTGAGATAATCATGGAATAATTTATATCAGAAGGCTTCCAAAGGTATAAAAAATAGGCCAACTTAGAGCAGGCTAGCTATCTCAAAGAGTGGAGATTTCACAACCTCTTTGGGCAACCTGTTCCAGTATTTGACAATACCTTCACAGTAAAGATTTTTTTTTCTTATATTGAATCAGAATTCTTGTTTTCCAGCTTACATCCATTGCCTTTCATCCTTCTGTTGGGCACTTCTGAGAAGCCTGGCTCTCTCTTAGCCTTCTCTCTTGGCAACCTCTCTTGAGGTTGAGAAGATCCAGTTCCCTCAGCACCTCCCCATTTGTCATATGCTCCAGCTTCTAATTAACTTGGTGGCTCTTTGCTGAGCTCTCTCCATTAACTAAATGTCTCCCTTTCACTGGGGATGCCCAAATGGACAAACTCAGCATTCAAAGTACAGTCTCACAAACTCTGACTAGAATGCAACGATCATTTCCATTGAACTACTGACTACACTATTGCTAATAAAGTTCAGGATGGAGTTGGTCTTCCTGGCTACAGGGCACACTTGATGGCTCACGTTCAACATGTTGTCCATCAGACCATTCCTACAAAGCTGCCTGCTAGCCAGGTTGTGGACAATCTGTACTGTTGTAGGGGGTTACTCCATCCCAGATACAGTATCACGCATTTGCTTTGTTGAACTCTGTAAGGTTTCTGTGAAGATATTTCTACAGCCTGTTTTGGTCCCTCAGAAATAGTTGCCCTGTGCTCCACTGTTTCCTCCAACTTGCTATCTTCCACAAACTTTCTCAGGGTGCACTCTATCCCATCACTCAAATTTAAAGATATCAAGGAGTACCAGCCTCAATGTCAGTCCCTGAGGATGCCACTAACTGCTTCTCAGCTGGGCTTTGTACTGCTGATCACACTCCTTTGGGCCCAACAGCCCAGTCAACTTTCTATTCACTATATTGTTCACTCAAGCATCCTACATCTGACTAATCTGGCTATCAGGATACTACAGGAATTCACGCTAAAGGCACTGCTGAAGGTTTGATGACATCTGATGCATTCCTTTTCTTCAGTAATCCAGTGCTTTCATCACAGAAGAAAAACAAATTAGTTAGGCATGATTTGCTCTTGGTTAATCCATGTTCTTTATTTACTTTCACCTCGTCCTTCAAATACTTACCTTCTGAGAAGGATCTACCTTTTAACCTTACTAGGTACTGAGGACGACATCATCAGAATGAGGATGAGAACTGCAGAAGAGTCTACAAGATTTTGCCATTTTTTTTTAACAGTAACTATCAGGTCAGCTCAGCTATCTGTTATAACTTCACCCACAAAATAAACTCTAGGATTTACTTAGGCAAAATGTTTTATTTAAGCAATACAAAAAACAATATTAAAAACTGGCAATAAAGTAGAAGCCACCAGCTTTTCTGTTGAAGGCTTACCTGGGCAACCAAATCATTTGGTATTATCAAGCCTAACAAATCACGTATATCAGTTGTATTGGTAATACATTAACAATACACAGAATTTATGAGTCATTAAGTTAAGCAGAACATTGATTTGTTTTTTATTGAATTTAGGTTAAGCTAAGAAACTAGAAAATGGTAAAATTCTGTAAGCAACTGTGCTCCAAATTTTAGATACTCGAAGGAGCTCTGGTGCAGGATATGCCCAAATTCCACAGAAAGACAATGAGATGTAGCAGCTGACATCTGCACTTTCAAAAGTTTGTCATTCATCTATAAACATGACATGTTCCAAGTCTTCCTTCAGCTCTTTCCTGCTCCTTCCTACGCATATTCTAAACTGGTGGGCAGCAGCTGCAAAGCACAAACTGACTCTACGATATCTAGACAAGCCTCTACCATTCTGAATAGCCTCACAGCAAGTCTAAAGGAGAGCTTGTTCATTATCTCAAAATGTACAGCAAAGCAATGCCTCTTCAAAGAGAAAATATTATCGCCTCCCCTTTTCTGACAGAATATGTGAGCAGTGGATGTATTATCAGCACATTTACAGATAGGATAAACTCTCTTCTGGTCTTAAAGTGTTCTCTTGAAATGACACCGTCTTGTCAGTAGTTTGAATAGATGAAGGGTAAAGATAGTAATAAAAAGACTGAAGAAATTATTTCTTCGTCTGATGTTTTGATTAATTTCACTGTTACTTGTCAATTTAAGACAGGTTTCAAAACACCACCTTTAGCAAGCCTCTTTTCCAGACATTAATCATCTTTATGCATTAATTCCCATTTAAATACAATCACCCCCACAATGTTACATATAACTATGCCAGTATCAATGCACAGAAAAAAAGTGTAAAAGCACAACTTCAGGATTCATTCAAATTGGTCCAAAGGTGACATTAATTTTGATCTTGCTTACAAATCAAAAGAAAATGGTTAAATTAGTTTAAATTAGGAAATAATCAGGTTTGGATAGATGTGGGGGCCTCACTGTAAGTAAGATCAACACTGTTTCATTCTGACTAATTTAACAAATGCTGTGTTGGGCAAAAAGAACTCCTTGAATGTCTCAGAGGGTTTTAGTTAGAGAGTGGTGAGTTGATGATTCTTGTTAACCCTTGGTTTAAAGGCTCTCAGATGGAACACTGACTCACGTCTAGCAACTCTAATAATAGCAGGTGACTACAAGTTCAAAGGCACCTGCTGAGATTCCCATTACAAGGCTGTCCCTAATCTTTGCAGCAATTTGTGTATTGGAAATGTTGTACAGCCACCTCTAAGCAGATTAGTGGTTTTCAAGTTATTTCTAAATACCAAAATTTTAAAAGAACTCACCATCTGCAGTTGCTGTTTTTTCAGCTTTTGGGTTTCTAGAACCAAGCCAGTAAGACTCCTGCAAAGGGAAATACCAAGGCTGTGGTAGACCATAGTCCCCTACAAGAAAAATAAGAAGGTAATGTGCACTTTGTAAGCACATTCTTCTGTGAGCACAAATTAATCTAGACAAAATCTGAATTATAATTACAAACACTCGCAGTTGCATTAGTAATCATAGTGTTAGATATCAGAAGGCCAAACTACCCACTAACTGCCTGGCAGAACAGATTTTACTTGCCTTTTTTTTTTTTTTTTTTGGACAGGAGTAAAAAAAACCCAGAAAATATGTGATCTGATTAGCCCTATATATTATTGAGTAGAATGTGGTTTAGTTACAGAACAAAGCTATTGTCTACCTGGAGTCAATTTGAACCCTTGCCAGCAAGGCAGCAGTTGCCAAGGCACATCCTGACTGCTTAAGTGGGGATCTCAGCCTTACTCAATCCTTTTCTTTTAATGCCCCCTCAACACTCAAGACTGGACATGAGCAAAAATCTCACTATATTTATACTTATTACACTGGGCCTGAATTCACAGCTGGCAGTGAGAAAAGAGACTCTAGCTGCTGTTTTAGCACATAGCCTTCTGGGAAAAATGACAACAAAGTAATCCTTTTATTAAATAGAAATGGACTTTTTCTGTCAAAAGTTAATTCTATTTTGAAAAAAGGAAGTACAGTAACACTACCAGTACTTGTTGGACCAGACTAGAGTTAGTGCCAACCAACACCACTTTCTAGGATCTTACTGATTCATAGAATATAGGGATCTGAGCTGCTGTGTATAAAATAGGCATCCTTGTGAACCTACATGTTATTGATCTTGTGCTATTTATTTAAAATAAGCAATCAGAATTTGTGATGCTCATTGATAGGTGGTCAGTTTTCCCTTGTTGAAAAACCATTTATGAAAGTGTCTTTTTTTTCTGACATAAAAAATAGCCTTTATGTCAGGCTCCCATTATGTTGTACTCCCATTACTACAGACAAATGCCCCATCTGCCTTCATAAAAATTTTGCCTTGCATTTGTTACAGACTGTATTATATCCTTATGAAGCTGGAAGCCAAGTGAACTCCATTATCGAGCAGAATGCTTAAATAGCCAAAGGACTATGTGTCAGCAAGTGGTCATCTGCAGAAAAAACTTGAGCAGGAGCTGATCCATATGATTCAAAGGATTAGCCAGGAAACTCATACAGTAAACTGCAGCATGGATTTGGAAGGGCTACACGTGTGTAAGAGAGAAATGCTGAGCAAAACATCAGAGAAACACAGGACAAGACAGACAAGGAGATACTCAGAACAAATATTGGGAGGAACTGAAGCTACCTGATAGAAATGCAGAGAAATACTACTTTTGTGCGAAGTCTTGACAGAAAAAGATATGCTTAGAAAAGTGAGCAAAGAAACTTTCTCCTGTTGTTTAAGTTTTGCTGCATTCACAGATACAGCACATAATGCATACTTAAAAAAAAAATGAAAGAGATGTGCAACACAGGCTTGTCCAAAAAGGGGCTTTTATGAAAGTTACTCTGTATCAGCTTTGAAAATAAAAAGATAAATAATAAATTGCATTAAACTTCTTTGGGAGAACATGTTTGTTAAAATTCAAAAAGGTATTAATTTGGTATAGCAAGGATCACCTAGGAAAGGACACAAAAATAGCAAAATTAAGGCCATGTTTTAATCTGAAGCAAAATATTCTCAGACACAGCAATTAAAAAAAAATACGTTTCCTGATTTGGATGAACTATTCTAAGTGATGTACTCAGACAAGCACTGTCTTACTGTAGCCATCAGTTACTTTTTCTTCATGGCTAGAAAATCTGCAAGATCTCAAAGTCTGAATTACCACACAATCAAAGAAAAGAGCATCTTGCAAATAGTCATCTGCCAAGAAACACATTCTGGAACTGCAGTTCACATGCAGAGCAGAAAATGAATGAAAATAAAGCTTGCTCACTTGCATAGCATAAGAGTCTGCACTTATTGCTATGTAATAATATTCAATAAGAAGGAAGATAACCATTTAAAGTACAAAGATGAACTATTTTCTCATAAAGACATTCCCTAAGCTTTGTACTTGATAACCAAGAAAGTCATTTGTGAATTTGGAACTAGAACCAGGATGCCCAATAAGAGATAAATCCATGAAGAAACTTTCACAGCTGCCTAAGAAACAGTACATCTTAGGAAATAGTGTCACCCTTTAAGAAAGGATTGGCCTAATGTGGCCATAGCATATTTATGAACTAGAGTCATTATTTTGGTATTTGTAAAATGTCTAGGTGAGGGTCATAAATTCTCACTAGAAATGGTTAAAACTTCTCAAGAGGAAAATATGCACATATATTGACTTTGAAGATATTTTTGTTAATTTAATTTCTATTTAAATTTTAACACAGAACCAGAACTTGCATCATCTTTCTTCTTTCCTCCATTTCCCTTCATTTCAGGAATGAAATGGGAGAAAGGAAAAAGAGAAAAAAGGAGAAGCTCTTAATAAACCAGCGGGGCCATAATGGGTAAGACTCATGATCTACGGTGTCAAATATCCTGTTTCTGAAAGAGAAATACTCAGAAACTGATTAGATTAACATAATTTAAAACAACTACCACTACTTTATATGAATAAGAAACTGGTGTACCTGGAAAAACGTGATCAAGGTACCAAGAAAGTATTCCATACAGAAAAGCGTCAAAAAGCATCATTTTAATGGAAAATAGAAAACTATATTCGTCTCCTTCCAAGGGACTGGTTCTGATGTTACCCCACTGTAGGCCAAGACCTTGCTCTTCGTAGCGTGACAAGTATTCTGTACCAAAGCCAAAAGCTACTTGAGAAAGCAAACTCTGGAATAAAGAAAAAAATGTCATTAACTCAGAGGGGCATTTTTTAATACAAGCACAAAAAAAAAGAAGACCTTTAGAGACTGGACTTCAAAACTTAATACCACATAAAAATAGTAAGGAAAAAAATGTTTTCACTTTAGTATCAGACTGGAATGTCTAATTGCCTGATTATGATGATCATCATGAATGGTGGCAATTCCAAGTAGTAATTAGCTATAATAGACTGAATTCAACCTTTCTTTAGTAACATGAGAACTTTCTAAGATTTTTACATTTTTTTTACATGAATGTCTTCATACAGAAAATACTACGGATTCATCTAGAAATCTGACATGTACATTTTGTCTATCATGAAGAAATAAACTGCCTGGGTGTATGAGACATGTCCAGTGTCAGGAACAAGGTAAAGCACATCAGATGCTCAGAATAATGTTTGGTTTTCAGATAGCACTCACTGTTCAATTATTTTACTTTTCCTAAAAAAGATATTTTTCAGACACTCATCCATACGCACAACCCTGCTGTATTCTTTGTAATTAGCTATTCTTCAGAGGCCAGCTGTTGAAGAACAAATATAAGACAACCAAACATACCGGGAACATAAAAAAGCATTCACTGCTTCCCACTAGAAAATATCCTTTCTAGGTTCCCACATCCTTCCCTCCTTGGTGAGAAGAGAGTTATCTTTATGCTCAGACTGTGTGTAAATTTCAAAATTTCGTCTCAAATCAGAACTTATCATAGGCCAACCTTACTCATTTCCTGACTTAATGACAGGATCATTTTGCATTGTATTGCTTTTATCTGTAGAACTTAATAGAATATGCTCTCAATCTACATAGATTTCCTAATGTAAGAGTAGAAGACAGTGCATCTCTTAACTGTTAAAATGCTCAGCAAAGATGAGGAGACTGCATTTAGTTCCCCTTCTCCTCTTTGTGATTCATTGTGCCAAAGAAAATCAATCTAAATAATTCTGCATGCACATAGTTCCATTTCATAGAAAAGTAAAAAGATGCCAGCTTCACAGTAAGATATTTGTCAGAGCTTTGATGTACGTTTTCAAATCCTACTTCTAAGTTCACGTAAAGTAGGAATGTGAACATGAGCTCTTCTCAACCTTATATTACCCTGCAACTAGGTTACAGCATATGAAAAAAACACCCCCTTCTGTTAACTGCCTTTTTATTTATTAAATGTGCCAGAAGTGAAAATTTGAATTATAGAAATTGTTTAAAATTTTTTGAACTATACTGATTTCATAACATCCCAAAAGTAAAATAATTTGTACTGAATTTTCTAAAAGCCATAAAATTACCTGTTGGTCACTAGGCCTGCTAAAAGCCTATTCCCTTCCAGTCTTTAGTTATTTGAGAGAGGTCTAGAAGTGTGTGTTCATATGAATGAAAAAAGCTGAGAGGAGGAGGTGTGCAGTGCTTTGTTACTCACACACAGACAGTGAGCAGGGCAGCTAAAATTTGAACCCAAAGATATTATGAGTGAAAGACTTACTGCTAGGATCTTCAGGTTAACAGTCATGCGATCTTGCCAGACAAAGCAGACAATGTGAGGCAGGTACAAGGTGAAGTACAGGACACCACTGCAGGCAGCTGCTAGATTTGCTTTGGAGAAAAAGGTGCTGAACAAGAAACATTGCATTATGGTGGCTGTAGTGAATGTCAGTAGGAATAGGAAGAAGAGAAGTGGACTGCTATAATGCAGGACTTGGCCGTGCTGTAAGCAAAAGGAAAACAGATTAACTTAAGAGTGCTAACAACTTCTGTACTACTAGAAAATGTCACAATTGCCAATGAGACATAACATGTAATGAGCAATAAGCCAGTCTTCCTTACCTAATACATTTTTTAAAAACTCTTCTAGCCAGTAATGTTTCAAACTTGAGGCCATTACAACAACAACAACCTTTCATTCAAATTTATCCTTGCTTTTGGATTGTGACTTCAGGACAGTACCAAAGGCTGCAGAGTTCATATTTGTATTCGATGACTGAATTAAGACTGCAGCTGACTGAAAACACATTCTGTCCTTGTCTTAATATGTAAATGATTCCAAGCAAGAAGTGCCTGAGTGGAAATTCTCATACTTTAAATGAAACCATCTGAACTATCATAAGAATTTTTTCATTCATCTCTTATCTTCTCCTCAGTTCACTTGTTCAATGTGCAGGAAAGATGATCTAAGGAAGCCTGAAAAGAATTCATCTTAAAAAAATATAACAGGAAAATTATAAAGCACTACTTTCTGAACGTAACTTATGTTCTAATTCCAGAAGGCTATCACCACCGAGAAAACCAATTGCAGTTTCTCAGAGCTGCTTGTGTACAAAGTAACCCACAGGATAATCTTTTGACTTCACTTCGTTAGAGCTTTTGTGGATTAAATGTGCTCTCTCAAGAAGAGCATGGACTGCTGCTGAATATCTATTTACTTATAAAACAATGCTGAGATCTATTTATTGGGTTAAACATTATCTTAAGCTCTATAAAAAGCTCAAAATAACTCCATAAGGCTATAAATTAGTTTGAGCATTGTTTTACAATTCCACTGGGCCTATGAGATTGATTTCTTTATCAACAAAGGTGCAATGATGCAATCTCATGTAAGAACATATTTACAAATCTGTCTTGTGCTGGTATAATCAAATTCAGGAAGCAAAGTGAATTGTGATTATAAACATATTTCTCTCTGGTATTAACTACATCCTCATTTTTAATTAAACCAGAATAGCAAATGAAAGAAGGTTTCTGTATCTACTCAAGCTCTTAATGGAACTGCAAAGCACTACAACACTTCTTCATGGCAGATTGATTGAGATACAACAGATTGAATTCCGACTATGAATTTATACCAATACCAGTTCTCCATATTAGAATAGATGCAAAGGCATTCCTGCCAGTCAAAATCTTACTGATGTATCTAATTAAATACTGCAGCCAGGAGGTGCTCATTTCTCAGGCAAAAAAACTTAAGAGCCTAAAAAACGAGACCCAAACTGCTCTGAAATGTTACAAAAGCCACAGCAATTCAGCCAGAGAGGCAAACAGTGGAGCTGTTTCATCTTCTTCCATCACAATAGTGCCATAGTTTCTAAGCAGACAAGCACTGAATATTATAAATGAATCACATACAACAAATTTCAAGATTAAGATTCCTTGTGTTATGATTCCTTCCATATAAAGCAAAAATTATTATTTATTGGGAACTTTATCTACAGGAAAACAAGGTACAGAGTAGTCAATTAGATGCATTCTTTTGTGAGGGCTCTCACAACAAATCTTTCAGGTGAATGTAACTTTCCGTCTCTGCTAAGTGCTCATGCTGGATTGAGGACTGCTTACAAGGATGTGCTTGCTGCATGCTGTGATCAGAACAGGTCACCAGCTGCTCCCATCTCCCTATGAATGGCTACTATACCTTCCCAACAGCAAACTGGTGTCAACACTGCAAACACAACAGAGAGAGTTCTTATTGTTTTTGTTGTTTTTAATGTGGTAATTCTTACCATAATCATTGCTGTGAGGAGGAACGTGCTCACAGCCATCATGAGGAAGCTGTCTAGGAACCAAGTGCACCAAATCACCCCATTAGTGATGCCTCTGTTCTTCATAGCCTCCTTTAGACGCATTTCCTTCTCCAGCACTATGCTCTTCACAGTCATAGAAACAGAATATATCCAAGCTAGCACCATGAAGATGGGAAAGCAGCGGTTTAAGGTTATCATAAAGCTACGAAAGCAAGAAAAGAGAGATGAATAAAATTTAAGCAAAGCAGACAAATATTAAGATGAAAAGCAAGAACAGAAAAGGAAAAGAGTGGGAAAGAATGTATTTATTAAACAAGGGACTGGAAATTCTCAGTCTAAAACTAGGCTATGCATAGTGCAACACACATTTTCACCATGGGCACACATTTGCTTCACTTAAGCAAACTCTACCAAGAGCATCACAAGGTTTGTATATCAGCTCTGAACTGCCTGTGGCTGCTGTAGGCTTCAGAGAGCTTTTGCACAGATGAAGATTCTATACTGCAGTACCCTCAGAGGGGAGGAAGTATACAGCAGGTTTGCCAGGGCAACTATCTGTCAGGCTGGCAGGTAATGGTAGGTCAAATAACCTGTCTGCTATCTGCAGTTATGTGAACTACTAGCAATGCCTGCAAAGAGAGACACTGAATGAATTGTAAAATGATTTCTATAACAAATACTCTTTTCTTTTTTTCTTTTTTTTTTTTTAGTGATATTTATAATAAGACTGCAGTAGTACAGAGTGCAGCATTGGAACAGGCATACTCTAATGAGAAAATCTGCACCACTTCATAAAATCTAGAGCACATGTTCAGGCAGTGCTAACAGGGGGTCACAGCAACCACAGACCCTCTGAGGACTCTGCACTCAAGGGGCTCGCTTTCTCACTCTTTGAGCAAAAAAAATATCTTTCTCCTTCAGGGAAAGAAATTCCTGGAATCCGTTGCTAGATTTATGTGATATTTAAGACAAAAGCAGTCATTCTACACAAAAATCAATGGACTGGAATTAAGGAAAAGAAGGTTAGATAAGATCAGGTAATTGCTGAAAACTGTATCAACTACAAGGCAAGGAAAAGGGCCGATGTAAGCAGAAACTGAGTGCACATCCAGCTTTACTGCAAATACTCTTTATGTAGTTATAACTGGAAAAACATTTAGAGATTAGGATTCTGTAAAGAAAAAGTTTCAAGAGCCTAAATTGTCTTGAGATTCTGCAAGATCTGTAGAGAGCTGGATGTCTTTAAGCGCCAAAAAACTGAAGCTGTGAGAATTGTTATATCTAAATATAAGCATAGGGCTAGGGTTTCATAATACACTTGGCGAGACTGGGCTGCCATATTCTTCAGAACTTACAGAGATAGAAAGACTGGTACAAGTTCTATTAGAACTTGTTTGTTCAATTTTTCTTTAGGAAATGGTTCTTTTGATATAAAGGTAGACTTTAGAGATATTATTAGGGAAATAGGCTTGCTACATTTCAGGGAATTCTACATGAGTAACTTAAGGAGGCAGCGTTGGTTCTAACTCAAGTCAGTGTTTTGCATTTGGTTTTGCTGCAGGTGCTGTTCAGTTTTTGAGTTAGTTAAAAACTTTCAGAAAGATAATGTTTTTGTTGGATCCTGTTTAATACACAGGGATAGATCCAATTTGTTTTTTTAGATACCAAAGCATTTTATTTGGGTATCATGCTGACAATGAGTTCTCAGCTGTAATCAATGTGAAAGTTTAGGTTAGGTTATTATTATTGCATGGAAAAATAAGCCTTAAAACAAACAAACTCCAAAATTGATTAGTTATTTATTCTTGCTGCTAAGGAGGCAATGTTTTGTGATCATTTTTGGTCTGGACACTGGTTGCCTAGATGCAAAGGCCAGGACTGGGTTTAGGGGTAGAAACTTGGCAAAGGTGGCTTTTGGAGTCTGGGTTATAGAAGGATATGGAAAAGAACAAAAATGTTCAGTTATGTTTCAGTTATTGCTCTTGCATATATGCCTTAGGACTAGAGTTAGAACTGGTGCTTAGGAGTCTTACAGTGTCCATCACGCCAAGTATTCATCAGAGTTGAAACAATAAACTGCTCTTACTCACACATCATCCACAAAACACGGATATGGCATTTGCTGAAGATAAATGCCTAGTGGCACTTCAGTGTTGGTCTGGGTCTTTATAATCCCATGCTCAATCATATCTTGGAGATATGCAAAGCCTCCCCAGATATAACGTAAATCATCCACAGGATCAGCTCTTGGACCAGGATCCCAATACCTTAAAAAAATTTCACATGGAAATAATTTGGGTAAACAGTAGCTTTAAGGAGAAGAAAAAAAAAAAAAAGGAAAAGAACCTGGAGGATAATTTTGTTTCCTTTAATTTTCTCTATACTTACACAGAATACTATTTTTTGACAAAAATGAGCATAAACTAATCACGTTGCAGATTAATTGTTTTAGAATTTTTCATAACACAATATCCTTGGACATTAAGCTGAAACAGTTAGATTTTAGCCATCACACGCTATTACATTACTCTATGTAGAGGATTCTGAGAAGTCATTTCTGGTAACCCTTTATGAAGTGGGTCTGTTTGTGGGGGCATATGAGGAGATACAGCAGAGAAGTTCTGCAGTCCAGGTGGAGGAGAAATGGATCACAATCCATGCGGGTCTTCCTTGTTCACCTTTCTCTGTAATAGAGCCAATTAACTTCTTGCAGCAGATTAGTGATCAGATTCTGAATACAGTCATTCCTTTGTCATTTATCCATGCACCTACCCACTACCGGGTCTGACTGTCACATGAGCGTTGGAACCTTGTAAGTGGAGATGGAGTCTGCTCTGCATTACATACTAAATATTGGTGAATACAACTGAATTTCATGCATGTATCCAAGGCAGGTTCTAACGTCCTTTTATTTCTTATACTCATGTGATAACCAGCAAGACCCAAGAAGGAATTGTTACCTACCTATCTTTGATTTTATTTGTTTTCTCCACTGCATCTATGTCCATCCGAATCTTGTATTTCACATGTGGTGGAAGACTATCTGCTGTAGGGTCTATATCTGGAAAAACCACACCAGCCCAGAATTTGTTTTCCTCTAGTAAACGAAGGGCTTGATGAGTCAGCTGGGTTTCGTCACTATAACCTTCAAATTTATCCAAGGTCAAGCACTACAAATAATCACAAAGATAACAACTGCATCGGAATAAGCTAGCAAGAGCTATATATTAAAGCAAACATCAGTGGCCAACAATAGAAAAGGTAGATAGTTTCACCTGAAGTAGTTGCCATTTTACTGCAAGGGTGGACAAATACTGGAAGAGGATGTCCATAGAGGATGTAAAGTTTCCATCTTTGGAGATATTCAAAACCCATCTGGACATGGTACTGGGCAGCCTATTCTAGTTGACACTGTACTGTCCAATAGAGTTGTATTAAATGACCTCTGGGGTCCTTTCCAACCTAAAAAATTTAAGATTATTTGCAAACAACTCCTAAGAGTAAGGATCTTCCTATAAAGAGCAGAGGATGTTAAATCCCACCTTTCAATCCCGTTTACAATCAAGGCACTCTATTTATAGAAGGGTAAGGACTGAGTTGCCTCATGCATTCTGACAATAAGTTTCTAAACGTGAAATCGCGTGTCTGACGTTTCCTTTTCTGCTTTGCAGACTGGCCTCAGAGAGAGTTTTGGGAATCAAACTGGGGAGCCTTTTGAAAACAAAAAGGCAGTAGAATGAAAAGCAAATGCATTAACAAATCCTCCTAGCATCTCTTGACTGGTCTGATAATACCTGATTAACCAAAACGGTATAAAGAAAACATGGACTTGGGCACTATGAATCCTTTCTGAATAAAACAGCTATGGTTGCATGTTATTGTTGCGGGACAGAATCAATGATCCAGTTGATGCCTTTCAGTTCCTTGCTCCCATGTATTTTGCTATATTTTGAACATTTAGCAAGCACAGAACAATTCTGCTGATAGACCTGCAGTGGAGAATTACAACCTTCAAATCTGATAACTACTAAGGCAGGAACTGCTGTTCAAGCATGACAGAATTAATTTAGATGTCGTTGTAACAAAGCATGTAGCCAGTACTAGGTTCAGCCAAAACCTACAGTGTCACATTTACGAATTAGATAGAATGAGACCATTTTCTAAAACATATTTGAATTGCTGTAATCATCCAGCCATGAAGATGTGAGCTCTATCACTTGGACTATATTGGGAAGGTTTCCTTATACAGGCAAACATCTGAATTAGACGGGATCAGTTATAAAATACACCTGCCCACTGCAGATTGCTGGCAGTCCAGCTGATTCAAAAGACTATCCTATCAAAAGACTAGGAAGTGCCTGAGGTAACACTAAGAAACTGAAGAATGACTGGTTGTTTTCCGTAAGGAAAGCACATCAGACATGGGTTTCAGCTGAAAAGCAGTCTGTCAAGTGAGGTGCCGGCAGAATCAGAGCATAAATCTAATCTTAAGATCTTTTTTTTATTTTATTCCAAATTTATCATTTAATGTCAGCCCTATAGTCAATTGATTTTACTGTGTAGGAATTCAACAGGGATGCCATATTCACATGATTAACCTGCTGGCTTAAGTTCATATCCTCTGGCTACATCGATAATAAGGCATGGTTTATCCTGAGAAACAAACTGCTTGCTTTCTTAGTCTCGCTTATTATTGTTAAATGTATTATTATGAGTCCAAAAACTGGACTCTAAGTCATCAAAATCTAAGCCCCCTATGTCCTCTCATTTAATTCCTACATAACAGATATCAGTAAGAAAAAGACCATAAACTCTACAAATTCCATCATCATTTATCTATAGAACTGTAGACATATTTGTTTGTATCTTTAGCTTGCTCCCTTCAGAATCATCAAGACACGACCAGAGAGTAGAAGTGTTTAACTCCCTAATGGACTGGGAAGATATGTATTCAATCACCCTCCTTCATAAAATGCCACAATGCTATCTTATTTCATCTGATCTTCTTCATCACTTCCTGCAGGCCAATAACCCAAAACTATTCTATAATAACCTTGTTCACATAGGCAACTTGTTATTTAATGGACCAACATCTTAAAGACTCCTCTATTTAATCTTTTACTGTGTTAAATCACACTACTTTGTTTAGAAGTTGAAATGTCACAGTTTAATTGTATCTATAATGGAAATATATTTTTAACAGGTAGAAAAAAAACCTACCAAAATTGACAAAAATTTTTTTGTTGCTTTGTGACACAGCATCACATTTCGCAAATGTTGATTATCCTGGTTTGCTCTAGGAGATGAAAAAGCATATAACTTCTTATGAGAAAGCAAAATAAGGCAGAAAAATCTTTTTTTTGTTTGTATCTCAGAAGAAAATTCAGATTAGACTGACAGCAATAGGTTTTTGTTGGTTTTTTTTTTTTTTTGATGGGTTTATTCCACATATTTAATTGAATTCTAGTACTAAGTCTGGTTACTTTTGAAGTATCAGTGTTTTCACAGCAAAGTCCTGTAATGTGACTTAGTCTTTCCGTTATCACAACTGTCTTTGCAGCATCTGAAGGACTATCCACTATTTCTTTGTGATGAGGTGGTCTGGAATTCTATTCAGGAGATGTGTCCCAGCTGCAGGAGAACTTACTGAGTTCTCCAGGCATATCTGTGGGAATAGCACCAGCACAGTTATTGCAGACAAGTAATCTTGTTGAGATTTTCACTGCAGAATGTACAGTGTCTAGACTAAGCTGAGGAGCAGTACAGACTCTCACCCAGGTGTACAGTCAAGGAAGCAGCAACGATTCAAAAGAGAAAACACAACAGTTTATGGGTTTTCTTTGTAAGTAGAGAGAAAGCAAAACTTGCTCAAGAATACAAGCTAACACTTCAGTGTTGCAAGAACAGCTCATTTGAAAGTGAATAGAGATTTTATATTGTAGTTTACTAAACAAAATTTAGAATTCTTTTCCTTCACATGAATTGCATTCAAAACAAGTGCTGCATTTTATAACCAGGCTTTTTTTTTTTTTCAGTAAATTGCAACAGAGCTTCTGCCTTTAGAAACATCACTATGCCAAAATTGATCCATCTTCCACTTGCAAAAATTTATTTTGTATCTTCTCCCAGTAAATATTTAACAATTTTAAAAGGCTCAACAAAGATGGGAAAACCAAAATAAAATACCAACAAGAGAGTTAGAAGATTAAAACAGAAGTTAGTATGTATTAAGAGCTGCTTAGATAGCCCTCACAAAGAGTTTATCTGTTCCGTAGCCTAAGGTAATCAAAGGGAGTAACAGGAAATTCTTGGAGTGGTGCGAATAAACAGCTACCGCCTAACTTCTAAGATTTTCAGCTGTACCACACAAATCTGGAACCTCCAAGGATAACTTCTGGCAGCATATCTCCCTCACTGTGTACTATGGTGAGGGGTAGGGTGAACCTGAAAAGGAGCTATTTGTTCCCATTGTGCTTGGTACAGACTGAAAACATTTCCCAATGCTAGCAACTTATTATAAACAGCAAACTTGAAAGAACTGCTCATTACAATGAACTCAGGGCACTGAGATCTATTACCAGCTACAGTAACTGCCCTAATACTGTGGATGTTCCACTACTGAACCAGTATATCTCACTCAGCTTAAATAAGAAATAATTCTGCTAATATGATGCTAAACATCATCAGAAGAATTAGGAGAACTTTGTGCAAAAGTGTAATTGCTCTCTATTACAATAGCTGTAAGAAGGCAGACAAACCTTAAGTTCCTGCCTGCTTACATGGGTTCTTTTAGTCTGAACTAGACTGAAATCAATAGAGCTAGGCTTGCTCCTGTTGCCTATGATTAGTATCAACTTCCTCTGTGAGCTTGACGCTTAGCCATGTAACCATTATTACTAAATATCCTTTCAGAGATACTGTATGAAATAATTAAGCTCTTTAAAGATTCTGAACCTCAGGTGAGAGGTGCTAAATGTAGTGTATTATGGCCAAGTGCAAGAGTTTTTTAAACTCTCAGTGTTAATCTACAGCACTACAGGCTGTACTAGTTTTGTCTGGTTTCGTAAATTTACGAAGAAAAGTAGGCACTTCTGTCAAACTCAGCAGGAATCCATCCCATCTCAGATCCAGTTCCAAACACATTTTTAACTGATATCAGAAAGATACAAGAAAAATATAACTCCTTGTGTCACTTGTCTGGCTTGGGAAAGGAATGGATGTAATAGTTTGCTCAGTCCTCTAGAAACCTAATATTTTTTTAGCACTGAACTTATTAATCTGACTCTGACAAACTCATTTGTAAGTTACACCGTCCGTGCTAGAGTAGCATGATAAAAGGTATATCCCAAAGCATTTTCTGAATAGCTCAAAATTTTCATCTCAAAGCACATTCAGACATTCAGTCAACACTTTGAATGCAGCATTAAGGGACTGTAAAATTTAAGGTTTTTTTTTTTCAGAAGAAAACTTATTCACATTCTTGTGCTACAGTATTATTTTAAAACACATCTTCAGTATTGAGATGAAATATGAAACGTATGAAGATGCCTTATGACTTTAACTGTTTGTCTGCTGCCACAGACCCCAAGTACTGTTTATCCTGCATCAAGATACTCTCTAGAAGGATTCCCAGCAGGGAGAGGGATACCCTTACCTCCAGATACTGACTGAGCAAACGCAGACCTTGGTCTGCAGCACTGAAGATGTTCCTCCAGTCAAAATCCACCATTCCCTTCTCCCTACTCCCAGGGGGGCCATTGTGGAGAAAGTTGATAATGTATTCAGCAGTTAAGCCTTCAGCACCCAGCTGGCTGTTCAGGAAGTCCCTCACAGTAGAGTGCTTCACAGAGTCCTGAGGAAACACATTGGAACAGCTTCACTACAGTAATTCTTTTCATGTGCCCTGTTTAGCAAAAAAGGTTTTAATTTCCACAGCTCTTTCTGAGCTATGAAGTAGTACAAAAGGGTATGTCAAGAAAGGAATTTTATAAATGGGTAAATGTATACCAAACAGGAGGTAAGAAATGAAGAGTGGATAAAAAGGAATATATTCTTGACTACTAATTCCATTTTTTCCTTATAAGCAAGAGGATAATTGTAACAAAAGTCTAATCTAATAGGAAAAGAAGTTTAAAAAAATGTTTTATTTAGAATGAACTGCTTTATGGACTTCAATCACATATATTACTTGCAGATGATCAAAATCAGATCTAAGGGAAGAGGAAATAACCAATTTCCTAAGGCAGTAAATTGCTGGGTCTATCTAAAACATGATTCTACTGCCTTCTTTCCCTGTGTAGAACTCTAGAAAATCAACGTGGTGTTTTGAAGGATATTTTGCAGAAGCCAGAAGGCAGTAATTACTGCCTTTATTAAGAAGTCATTATCAGACTGAAAAAAGTGTCCTCATCTGAGGTTGAGAGAGTCTCTGTAATGCATATAGGACTAGTCTTTTTATCTCGGTCAACAACCCAACAACCTCAAAGGCCACTGATTCCTTGCTGCAAAGGCTGTGCTTCCAGACAAACCTTCTAAATATTTATCTTCTTGCTTAATAAAAATACAGGATGGTCAAAGTCTGCTCTTACTGAGGCTTCCTGCTAAGTTATAACATACACGGATCATGTTCATTTGCAGGCTATTTTGGAAGAAGTACCACAGCTGAGGTCCTACTTCTTCCCAAGCTTTGGTCAACAGTCTGAGGCGTTCAAGTTCCTCAAAAGTGGAGTTTGCCTGAAGAATAAAAACAACAGGAAAGAACGTTTAATATGCTAGAGAGACAAACACACAGAATTTACAATCCAGGCATTCAGTGACAGTGAAACCTGTAACTTACAAATGAGATTTTTACCTTCAGTACTTGATAAAATTTTTAAATGGCAGAAATATTAATACTTCTCAAAATAGGGAATTTGCAAAACCCATCTGGAATCTTAGCCATTTAGGATATGTTTCCGTGGTTCTTGTAATGAAAAAAAAACAAGAGCCCACATTAGCCCCAGTTGTCTTCAATTCCTTTAACCACTCAGGTTTTAGGTTTCTTGTTTTCTTTCCCTTGACTATTTTCCTTTATACTGTAGTTGGAGCCTGGGCTCTGGAATTGAACTATTCAGCTGAGAACCTAAAGCTGGGTGAAATTAATTTGAGCAGTTATATCAAGGTCACATGGCATTGGTTTTGCCAGTCTCATAACCACCCTGTTATGAGGGCAGCTCAGTAGAGTTCATTTCCAGAAAGGAAGATGAAACTGCAATTCAACACAGAAAAAATATTTTCAGGCCAAGCCTGAAGCAACTTCTTGCCAGTTTGTCTCTTTTTCAGTTCACTTTTCTATGCACCAAACATGCAATAGTTTTGAGATAGCAGAAGTGTGACTTCTTACACACTAATATTAATCCAGGATCCTAATTTCATTAAGTTCAAATTATTCTTTCAATCTACATATTATTAAATCTTGATGTTGCTAGTGGATTATAATCTCTCAGTCTCATGTCTCAGTGAGCCTATCCAAGCCTTATAGATACCTCATTAAAATTCTTCTAGCACAGAACTGCTGATGTTCCTACATCTGTAAAATACGAGAGGTGCTCCAAAAGTAATGCCTCCTATTTTATTATTTTGGCCCATTATGTCAGAGACAAATGTTGGTGGTATGGCAGTAGAGGTTGAACCTTCCCACAGTGTTCTGTTACATTTTGTTGCCTTGCAACAGATGGCAGCAGAGAGGTAGTCTGACAGAGTGGTGTCTGACATGGAAGCCTGTATGAAGAAAAAGTCTGTCACCATGTAGAAAAATTGCACCCGCTGACATTCATCATCACTTGATGAATGTTTATGGAAACCAAACAGTGGATGTCAGCTCAGTAAGGTGGTGGAGAGTGCATTTCAGCAGTGGTGGCAGTGGCATGAAAGACCAGCCATGCTCTGGAAGGCCAGGCACAGATGTTCCACCATGAAATGAAGAGCATCTCAGCTCATCTGGGCAAATCAGCTAATGGCAACGACTGTGTTGAAAAATTCTCAGCATTTCGTAGCCGAGAATTTGCTCTATAAAATAGCGTTATTGTGTTCTTCAAATTTGTTGCAGTTTCCATGGAAATAAACAGGAGGTATTACTTTCAGAGTAAGCTACATACATACGAATATTACTATTTTTACAAGTGTAAATATAGGACCATGCCATAAAAAAGACTACTTGAGCATGAAAAAGTAGTTTGGGCCACGGCATGATGAATTAGTGAAGATTTGTCTCCTGCTTTGTTTTTTTTTTTAAATGAAATGTAACCAGCCCTCTTCTAATGATCCTCAGAATAAAAGGAGGTTGTCTGTTTTTCAAAGTATGTTTCTTAGAATGCAATTTTTTAGAAATACACATTTGTATATTTTAAAATTCCTTACATTTTTAATGATTTGCTGTACAGAAGGTGAATTGGGAGCAAACAGAATTTTTCCCATCAGCAGGGGCTTCACGGCACTCCAGGCTATTTTGGTTAAAGGGTTTGATTCCAAGTTCTGAATCAACTCATTGCAGAAGGGTGCTAAAGACAGAAAGACAAACAGACTTTATGTAACCTTCCTTAAATCTTACCACACATACATCCTGCAGGGATTTTGCTGGCAATATGGACAGCTAAAAGTATTATGAAACCGAATAGGAAAAGCACATTTTGTAATATAGAACTACACTGTCTAAAAAAATGAAAAAGACTGTAAAGTAGATTTTAGAATTGCAAAGTAAACAACAGAGAATACAGAAGAGCAAACAAATAAATTTCATAGTATCATAGAATATCCTGTCTTGGAAGGGAGCTAACTACAAGAATCACTGAGCCCAACTCTTGCTTATTCATTTGAAAGTTGTTACGATAAATAAGGTATTTCTAATGGAAGGAAACTAGAGTGTTCAGATTTAAGCAGTCTGATGATTTCACTCCTTACTATGGTAGGTGATATTGATATGAAACTATTTTCTCTCTCCTATCAGTGGTTAATGCTTACACAAGCTTAACTGAAGGATTCGGCAGTTCAGAGTTTGATCCTACAATGAACTTAGAACTAAGCATTTTTATGTAAGCATTTCTATCTTACTTCTGCATTATGAATTAGTTGGTCAGAATGCAAGTGCTCTGTTCGCTGGCTAAGGAGCAAATGGAAGTACTGGGTCTTCTACTGGTCTTGTGAAGGTTTGGACATAAGTAGAGCCAAGTACCAACACAAATAGTGACGTTCAGAATTCTCTTTGCAGGCAAAATGCTCACCTGTACTTCGCAACCACACAAGCATATCAGCCATACCAGATGAGACAGACAAATCTAATACCATCTATGATATGACTGTTGGTATAATAAAAATAGTGGGTGATCTCAATATAGAAAAAAAGATGAATGGAAAATAAAAGAGGACAATAACAAGATAAAATAATGAACAGTAGAGAAAAGAAAGTTGGTTCCTCTTTGATTTCTTTCCTATTACAACTGCAAGTAAAATTATTTCATCTGTCTCTGGTTTCTCAAATTAACTGCTTTAAAATGTTACTTTATAAAAGCCATAGTGGTATTCTAACATGCATTGCATGTATCTATATTATCCATCATGGTTTGGTGGAAAAACTTACTGGTTGTATTATCATAACGATAAATGTATTTCTTTGTGGAATCAATCCCCAGGAAAGCTTTGTAGTTGTTATCTTCATACCAGTTGAAGGAAAGCACTCTGGATCCACCTCCTTCTGGGTAGCCACAGAACAGATCAGAAAGGGAGCTCACCAAGTGGCCTAAGGATTCTGGTATTCCATCTTGTACAAATGGTTGCAAAACCGTTAAAAGGTCCTGAACACTTGGCTTCCTGGCTAGCTGCAGTAAAAGAAGATTTCTTTGTTAGTTGCAACCCTCAAAGGAATAAAGTATTTGAAGAGGTCTCCGTTGTGCAAAGGCTGGTAAAGTCTAGGCGCAGTCAGAATCTGATTGTTTCATCTCCTTTGTGGTGGTTACAGGCAGAGTTTTCAGTTCTTGTTCTATTCTTGTTTATGTCTATCCTGAAGAAATCAACATGTTTCATAATTGTTAACGCTTATGTCCACATTTATTTTGTAATGAGGGAAGAAAGAGTTTCTAAGAAAGCAGCTCTTCCCAAATAATTCTGTTTTCTTTCTGATAAAGCAGGTAATGGGAAATAAATAGAACAAAAGATAAAGAACTACACATTATCCAGAAGAGTGATGCCATCTAATATTAGACCACTTACCTTTTGTACTGCTTGGGAGACATTAGCAAGCACCCTCCCCCAGGACTTGAGGTCAGCACCTGGTGAATTTCTGTCCAACACAGTGGGAAGCTGTGAATACATAAGAAATACGGATGAGTTTTGAATAGTTTTTAAATGACAGCAGCTAATGCAGTGAGAGAAGAAAATCCAAATGTCATCTCTAGTTCAATGAGTTATTTGGAACACTGTCTTAGAGCTTTGTTGGTCCACAAAGCCATTACCCACATGTAGACTCATGCATTAGGTTGAGTGAGTAGTCTTATTATGGTCTTATAGTGGTATTATGAGGCCGAAAGAGTCGCAAGCCACTGAAAGTATAGCTTGGTACATTTTGCTTATCTAAGCTCACCACACCAAGAGGTGCAGAAATGAATAAGGAATGAAGGAACAGGCATTTATGAGAAGCTGCTTCTCAGACAATATTCATCCAGTGAGATGTAAAGACTCTTGTTAGCTCTGGAATTTAGCAAGTACTGTGATTCAGGAGCCTTTGCTTACCACTGAGGAGAAAAAGCTGGTAGTATCCGCAAGAGCTCCTGATTTTGGAGAGTGGTTCTTGCTGCCTGTTTGATCCAGCAGAAACCACTGATTCTCCAGGCTCCTGCAGATTGACCAAATGGCCTTGCTGCCAGAATTTTACACTTTAGTTATCACTAGCTTTCTAAGAAACAGGTGACACCATAGCATGCTGTCATATACTACTTTGCTTGCATTGTTGCATCCCTCATTATCTGCTGCCTAAAGAATTACGTCCACTTTCCATTAGCACTCTGAAATTTTTGCAGGCATTTATTTCTGAAGTATTACAAAATAATAGCTGGATTTTTCAATAGCTCAACTGCAGTATTTATCAGATAAGCCCCTAAAAAGATTTCTTCTAAACTGTGTAGCCATATTCTCTGATCATACACTGCCATTCCTTTCAGTCAGTTGGCAGTTAAAAAAGCAGAAGATAGCTACATTCTGTAGGCATCTGCAGGGAACCACAAAGGAATTAATTTTTATGGAAAGCTTATGCTCCCGTGTTCTGATCTGTGACTTGCAGTCAAGGCAAGAAGTATACACAAGTACTGCTTCAAAATATACTTCCCTTTGTTTCTCGAGGGGAAACAGTTTTTACATAGGTTATATGGGATTCTTGGAGCGCTTGCCTTAATGTAGCACTTTCAAAACTATGAACAAGCATTGTAAACAACATGAGGCAAACCAGAGGAAAGCCTGGGATAAATACGAAATTAAGAACCTCCTTACTGTACCTAGAGGAAAAGAGAAATAGGGGTAAAGTACGTGTGTTTTTCCTAAGTGTTATTTCTTGCAGAAGGCACTCCACGTGAATCAGAGCTTAAAAGAAATGTTATACTATGACTGAATTTGTTCTCAAGTTAGTTCATGTTCTCTAGGAGCATGCAAAAGAGAGGCTCAACAAACACTATTCACAAACTACACACACATTTGACCTACATATCTAAGCATTCAGTGGGTAATGTGTATTGATCCTTAGCACAGAGTGGGATGAAAGCTTTCTCCAAAATTTATCCAACTATTTTCATATTCACTAGAGTTAAACATGTTGCTATAAAAAAAAAAAAAGAAAAAAAAGAAAAAACCCAAAACACTGAAGAGATTCTTTCTGACAACTGGAATCCACAGTCAGCTGCTGATCCTAAAATGAGGCCTACTCACACAACGGGTTTTACAAAAACAAATTCTGGTATACGGTTGTTCTGGTTACATCAGTATTCCATATGGATGGAAGGCACAATGCACTGTGGAGCTGCTTTTTTGGCAGTCTTGCATGAATTCTGACTCTCCAAGAGGAAGATGCACTGAGATGTGCTACATTTCCCAAGAGCCTCCACATGACCTCTGATTCCAGATGATGGGGATGAGAGACTTCTGGGTTTTGGCGACACAGCAAGCAGCACAATCGTAGCCTTCCTCTCTCTTCCATATGAAATACTAATTCTCTCTCTCTTTCTTATTACTATCTTACATTCTTTTACCATCTGTAGTAAATTTATTATCTCTCCTTATTTTAATTCAGTCATTTTTCTTTCCTTCCTTTCTCCTTCTCTCTCCAGCCCTGTTGCACTTGAAACTGTGACAATGTTTGGTTATGCTAGAAAACTGTAGCCTGAGGGACACGAAGTACAGAGAGACTGACAGTGTAAGAGTGTAGAAAATAATCTGGCATTTTGAATACACCAATATATCTAATGCATAAGTTTAATTATAAATTTCAAATGAAGACTCATTCCGCCTACAGAACTCAGTACAGATCTACTCTCAGTTTAATTACGTATCAAGTGCATATAGTGACGCTGTTCAAAGCAACTATGTCAGCAACATGCGTCTATGCTTAGTGAAGAATTGCTTGTCTCCTCCCAGAATTGCAGTAAAGTATTCAAGAATTTTATTTTTATATGTTTAAGGGGTTTAAAGAATTTCAAAGGGAAAAAAAGCCATAAATATATTAAAATTATTATTTAGCAACTATAAGATGAGAGTGTAGGAAAGCTTCTAACAAACTGATTTCTCATTGTGCTAGGCATCATGAAAAGATAGACCCTCTCTTTTCAGCTGAGCACACAGTAAAACTGCTGGGAACCAGGCTACAGATAGCCTTTCAGTGCTGAAGGGAAGCCTTGGCAGACAGATCTTGTAGTGACAGACCAGACCATAAACCAGCACCCGAAGACCCCGTCTTTCACAAGTCCAGATTTTGGCTTCAGGTTTACATTCCTGTTTCCCCACGCGAGTCTATTTTTGTTTAAACATAGACAACTTCTTCATCAAATCTCATCTTTCCATTTTATTTAATATGGCAAGAAAATAATTATATTAGCAGCTTAATCCTAAAGCTGGGCAGTGCAACGTGCTTAAGGAAATCCTTAAATGCAGACAACTTGCCTAGGAAGTACTGTAGGACTAACTCTCTGCTACTTCCAACAAGCATCAGATACGTGAAAATATCTGTGCATATATTTAGAAATGGAAAATAGTCAAAAGCTGACCACAGATTCTTATCAGGACTGGCAAAATCACATATACACAATGAATGACTGCGAATGCAGCAAAAGCAGCCTCTGTTCCCAGTTCTGGGTAACTCAAAGCTGAATTAAATTCATGTTAAATTAATCATGATATTGTTCTGCTGTGACAGGAAAGCCTAATCAGTGCTTTCTATGTAACTTTAGCATCTGCATAATACATGCTACCTGCTGCGTACAGCAAACTGCCAATGTGATGATCTCATGATATTAAGATACATGGCAGAAACAGCAAAATAAATGCAGTGTTGCAAAATACAAAGTCATAAACTTGGGGAAAACCAACACTGAAGACGTACACAGTGATGGACTATCAAGGAAAGAAACCTTGGTATCTTTACAATTTGCTCTCTGAAAGCATCAAGGAATATTAGATAGCACAAGAAAAGAACAGAGAGCAAGAGCAAATACATACAATTGTGTCATCGTGTATTTACCTTCATGATACGTGGATACCGAACCCTGAATGCAGTTGTGGTTTATTTATGACGGGGACACAGTAGGAATATGAACAGCACAAAGAAGGGCAACAAAAATGAATAGAAGGAAAAGCTTCTGTAGAAAGAGTGGTTAAAGCCAGTAGAACTTGTTTGAAAATAAATCAAAACAAAAATTATTTGTATAGGTATCCTAATTCAAGTTGCACCATGGCTTTGGCTTCAGAGTAAAATCCTGCCATGCTGGATGGAGCAGACAGGATGGAATGGCTGGGGTTATTTCAGATCCTAGTAAGGACTGTGTAGGTCCTACTGCATCCTGTTCTGTTACACAGACTGGGAAGGTCAGATTCCAAACACTGACTTTAAAATTGTATTTGCTTCTTTTAGTTCTGCTGTATGGTGAATTTCTGTTATCTCCTAAAGTATGTTCCAAACGGTCTACTGCTCCTGCTGATGGTAGGTTAATAATGCTACATCCATAACCTCACATTTGCAGGGGTAAGTGAACAAAGACTACTTCGAACATTGGTGATGCACTACAAAGAAAAATGTTGAAGTTCAATGAAGTATCAGCTGAAGAACTATCACATAAGGCAGGATCATTATATTAATACTTACCAGCTGAAACAGCTTAAAGAAATCAACATTTGCATACAAGGCATCTTCTACTCTCTGTAGGCTTTCCTGGGAGAGAGCACACATGGCCTTGTGAACAGAAGGGAGGCCTCTTCGGCTGCTGAAGATAATAAAGCGGTCCAAGAGCATCTGACTACAAGCAATGTCCTTCAGAGTCAAGTTTGGTACACCATAAGCAAACTGCAATCAAAAACAGTGCTTCATTTACTATTTATTTTTCTGAAATGTTCAGACTGTGCAGGAACAATTAGAGATTTATCAAAAATGGACATTTGATATCAGCATCTGGTAGTATTTTTCATGAATGGCAGGAGGACGTGGTCAGCTTAAGCACTAACTCTTTAACAACCTTCACTTGATGGTATGCTAGATCACCTCAGCTTCAGACAGGTTTTTCTTCTCACTAGAGATTCCTCCTTTCATTGCATCCTTTTTTATGTGTTTTTACTTTCTGTCATATAAGCATGCCTGAGGCCATGCCATGCCACTCATTCTTAACTATAAGTTAACTTCTTAACTATAAGTTTTTGCTTGCTTGAAAGTATTTCCCCAGGACTAACCAAACGTGCCACATCACTCTACTTTTTGTTTAGCCTGGTTATAGTTTTGTTATCATCTGACCTAGAAGAAAAAGGTAATTCTAATAATTCCCAAGCTTAATTTCCTTCATTATTTTATTTCTGTTATGATTATTCCCACCCTCATGCTTCCCCACAGCCATTATTCATTGCCACTGTGCATAGGCATACAGCCAGGCTCTACAAAGTCATTTTACACTAAACCACACCCAACCTACTTATTTCAACTTCTAATATAAGCATGGAACAGAAAATTAAAAAATGCCTGTAGTGTTTAACGAGTGGGAGAAGTTAGTTTATTGTTAAACCAGTGTAAATAAAGAGTAACTGCACAGAAATCAACATACCTGGAATTTTTATTTTGTAACAGAATACACTTGGAAGTCCACAGTTTAGTTCTGCTGGCTTTATAATGAATGGAATACACAGTAATATAATAAAATGTAACACTGGAAATTGACCATAAACTAATGTTCCCATCCTCTGTCCATCTCTTCCACAGTACAAATTGTATGGAAAAGTTCACGACACCATGATGACTCTAAGTCATCATTCAAGACAAACACAGACTGTCAGACTACAAAAAATATACCTGTATTACACATAGATTGTGTATAATGACAATGCAAAAAAAAAAAAGAGGTGTGAATTTCTAGTAAGGTATCTGACAGGTACTGTCCTTATCATCACTTTGTATTAATGTATGTTAGCATAATCTATTCGACTTGCACTAGGGAGTCAGAGCACAAGCACAGCTACAAATCCTCTAAAAGTTCTAACATAATACAACTTTAAAAAAAAACAGGACACCTGAAATTAAGCACACAGCAATAATTAAACAAATTAACCCCCATCAATTTTCTCATCCTTTACACCATTGCTTGGTCTTTGAGAATATGTGCAGTCTAAATTATCAGTCCGGTCAGCACAGGCTTTCTCTTTGCAAGGGAATGTCCTGCCACAAATAGACATGGCATGGCAAGTACTTTATGGTATTCAGTAAGTGATAGTCTACTTACTAGATTATGAATTTTTAAAAATTAAGTGACAAATCAACAGTGTGCCCTCACATAGTGTGTTTTCACTGCACCCTTTCACCTACAGGGAATCTGCAAGTGCAAGTACTATTAAGAAAGTGAGACTTGCTTTACAGCAAAGCCAAGACTTGTGATAAGAGTAACACAAACAGGGCATTTATGCTGCATTGTTAACACAAGTTAGAGAGAGGCAAAACGCACAAGAGCAACCGATAGGTAGTCTGGCTTGCAAAAAAATTCTCCTAAATAACTCACTCCTGCCACAAGCTTTGACATTTGAATTTAACTGACCTGATGTCAGTGAAAGACTATATTTCCTCAGTCATTACAGTTCTGGAGAGGTGCATGTGAAAAGAGCAACATTTTTTTTTTTTTTTTTAACTGTGGGCATCCAATGTGAACTGCAATACAGCTGAGCTGCACAGGGAGGCAATCTGGGAACCTTGCTTTGATTTGTTAAAGGAGGAAACTGTGACATTAACATAACTGAGGAGGATTAAACTCAGAAAAAAAAAGGTTATTTACAAACTGTAACTGCATTTCAAGAATGTTCACAAACAGATGGATTTAGAAAAACAAAACCTCCACCCTTCCAATTTTTCCGGTAGGGCGGACTGTTGCCAATCTTTCCTGAACTTATTGTGTTTAACATCAGTCTCTTATCCTTATCTTAGAATGACTCAAAAGAGCAGGTCCTCAGAGGAAAAATTCAATACTTTTTTTAATATATATATCAGTATGTCACTGTTTTTCTAAATAAATTAAGTCCAAATTATTATTTCAGCTAGTTGCCTGTTTGATCAGGTTTAGTTTTCAGCTCTGTGTGTCATTTCCTGCACTCCCAGGCAGCTGGGACCTAGATCTGCAGCCAGCTGTTGGCAGCAATCATGCTCTTGTAAACAAGCTCTCAGCTTGCTTTTAGCTCAGTCAGCTCTACTCCCTCCCAGCCAAGGAGAAAGGACAACTAGCAATATGCAGGCAGAGAGTAGAGTGGCATGAAGAACCAGAAGTAAGCTACTATGGTAAAGACTAAAGCCAACCACAGATCTGTATTCCAGTCACAATTCTGAAACTTCTGCCGCAACCAACCGTAAGCAAGTCACGTGGACTGGTCTTTTATTAATAAGATCTATAAGAAAAGCTGGACATAGAATCAGCAGGGTTCTTTCACAGCCTGGAAGGCCAGTGGTATCCTGGGCTGCATCAAAAGAGGGGTGGCTAGCAAGGAGAGGGAGGTGATAGGGAGGCTCCATCTGGAGTACTAGATCCAGGCCCAGGAACCAGCATAAGAAGGATGCAAAGCTGTCAGAGTGGGTCCAGAGGAGGGCCACAGAGATGACCAGAGGGCTGGAGCTTTTCTCCTGTGATGGAAGGTTGAGGGAGTTAAGATTGTTTAGCTTGGGGAAGAGAAGGCTCCAGGGAGACCTTATTGCCATCTTCCAATACCTGCAAGGAACTTACAAGCAGGAGGGGGACTGACTTTTTATGCAGGTAGATAGTGGGGGAATGGGTTAACCGAAAGAGGAGAGATTTAGGTTAGATGTCAGGAAGAAATTCTTCACTTACAGGGGGGTGAGGCACTGGCACAGGCTGCCCAGAGAGGTTGCGGGTGCCCCATTCCTGCAGGTGTTCAAGGCAGCTGGATCTAGTAGCAGGCAACCCTGCCCGTGGCAGTGGAAATGGAACTAGATGATCTCTGAGGTCCCTTCCAACCCAGGCCATTCTTTGATTCTATGATATGATTCTATGAATTGTGATTTATTTCCCATAGCAGAGTAAGTATTCAATTTCTATTGAAAATAATTCTCTTAGGGTCTTTTGAGAACTATGAGATTAGATTTTCCTCATTCCGTTCCTCTTGCAGAAAGTATTCATAGCACTTTCTTTCCTCATGGCTGTAAATCAGCTCCTGTGAGAAGACCTTGTACCCCTGTGATAACCGTTAACAAGAAAACATCACACAGAACAATAAAAGTGGTGTTTAATACCAGATTTACTCCAGCTTCATCTCTAACTGAGGTTCAATTGGTTTTAATTCACAGTATAAAAAGAACTAAATCTCTTTCTACATCAGCACAGAGAATACAGCAGATGGACATTATGTTCCAGCAGACCTCAAGCATACTTCGGAGATGGTGCTGAAAACACCTTCAGTCCTGCATATATTAGCAGCTGAAGTGTTTTCAACAGTAGATGAACGAAGGCCTTTGGGCAGCTAATACAGCCTAACACAACAGCATACAGTTCCCCTAGTGCAGCAGAATGCTGATGTAGAGGAGGATAGACAGCAGGGAGGAAAAGGGAAAAAGAAGCCCAACAGTGTATCTATATACATTTGTCTTGTCACAAGCTGCAGGGAAACAATTTTCTGCCATCTCTGCTGACACAGAGGTGTGAAAACAAGTTGGATGTATCAGTTGACACTGCCGGCTATGGTATGGTCTTGTGGTATTGCTTCATGACAAAGTGAGGAGTGGAGAGATCTTCCCTTGGTACTAATCAAAAACACAGCAGATAGTTTGACTAGATTGGGGCAGATAGTTGCCAGATTACTTATCTGGAATCTGTGAGGCACAAAAGACACTGAATGCAAGCTCATTAATCTCCTCCCTTTCTGGCTGCACACAGTTCTAGCATTTGTGCTGTATGTGACAGTGAAAAAGAAGAATCGAGTTTTGAGCCTCAGTTATTCACTTGTTTCTACACAAACACTAATGCAGTGTAGAAATAGTTCCAGAGTTCTGATTCAGCAACATTCATTCACTAGTACAATATTCCCCTCAGCTCCCACATACCAGTACATGCAGTTGCAGAGGCAGCCTGGACTTGGTCAAACACAGTCCACCGTTCAGCTGCTTCAGGAGTGATATGACCTGCAGTTTTCACTGTGAATTTTCTGAGTTGGTCTGTTATTCAGCTGGAATCTAAAAAAACTGGGTCTGCTTTTACATTTCCTCCCGTAAAGACAACATATTACTTTGCTGACATTGGGGCAGAGAATTTAAACATTAAACTAGGAACCTGAAAATTGTTTTCTGCTGTTAATCACCAGAGCTGTTGTCCCAAAAAGCTGAACGGTTACCTTACGCTTTAGAGAGACGTCTTTAATCACGAGGACATATGCATTGCTTGTCAGTACCATTTCTTAATGTTTAGTTGTTCAGGAGCAACAACGGCATCAAACCAAATACCTCTATTTAATGCATATTGAAAATATCCACAGAATCACAGAACGGTTTGGGTTGGAAGGGACCCCAAGGATCATCAAACTCCAGCCTCCCTGCCACATGCAGCATTACCAACCACTAGATAAAATACTAGATCAGGTTGCCCAGGGCATTCAGCCTGGCCTTGAACACCTCCAGGGACCACAGCCTCTCCAGGCAGCCTGTTTCAGCACCTCACCACCCTCTCAGTGAAAAACTTCCCATCATATAATCTAAATCTTCCCTCCTTCAGTTTAAAACTGCCAAGACAAAAATCCCTTCTTCTAGAGCCATAAAAAATATGCAGCCAGTAAAGCAGATATTGAATGAGAAGTCCCCAGTGAAGCTACTTTGCATATAAAACTTAAGAGGCTGTATTCCAGGCAGGTAACAGTTTAGTAGCTTTTGTACTCCACCCACCTGTTCAGGGCGCACTTGAGCATTAACAAGCTGGAAAACAACTGCATCAGGGAGGCCAACATTTTCCAGTAAGAAGGAAGTGAGAGTCTCCCCATCTTTCAAAATGTCTAGAATTCTTATTCCTCTTCCTGGATAAAGAAAAGAGTACAGGGATAAGTGAAATACCAGATAAAGGAAGTTAAAGAATATCTCAAACCCTCACTTAAATCTGCAAAAATTATGTGCTTCGGCTTACATGCTTACCAGTGACTAATGGGGTCCAAAACTATTTTTGAAATTCAAAATGATTTTAATATTTTTCTAGGGAATGCTTATAAGAAAATACTCAGTGCTCTAACTCTCCACATCTGATTTCTCAAAGATGTTTTGGAGTAGGACTTCAGAAATAGAAGTATTGAGAGCATCCCTGATTGCATTCGAAAGTCTCTGCCTTTTTTCAGAGGTAATGCTTTATTTTACATGTTCAGATTGAAGCATGCAACTATTGTTAGTGTTACAGTCCCTTCTACTGGGCCTTGTGTAAATAATTTCAGCCAGTCCTTTACACTTACACTAGTTCATCACTTGCTGTTGATAATTTTACCTATCTTACCTGGTTCTATATTTTTTGCGATAACAGCCCCTTGAATATCTTTGACAAGCAAAACTTATTTTCCTTTGGGAAGCATAAACAGTTTATAGTTTAATAAACATACTAAATTAGATTACCAGCTATTAAACTAAAGGCCACCAAATCTTCAAGAAAATGAAAGGCTATCCACTGTTAAATCAAAACACACATGGAAAAAAACCATCAGATTTCCCTAATCTCATCTGCAACAATGTGCATTGTAACAATATTCAAAATACTGCTGCTCTTAACCAGTGCCAGTCCTGTTCAATTTTTCTCTGTTACAAATCAGTTTCAGCATGAATTCTGCTTCAGTACGGTCCAAGTGGAAGCTTGGAAAGTGAAAGTGGCTCATGTCTGTTGAGTAGTAGAGCTTTTGTTAAAGGTAGTTCACCAAGTACCACCTGATTTTGGTAAAGAATGCTTGAAAACCTGTTGTTCTTCCTGTCTTTAGAACAAGAATTTGAAACAGTTGGGAGCAACATACATCACGTTGACAAGGGGAATGCAGCTTTGGCCATCTCTGCATAAATGAGCACAGACTTCCTGCTGAATGTCTGTCTTCAGGAGAATTCAGTAGTCTCTTGTTAGAGTTTGACAACTAACTTTCACAATTTCACCTACATTAAGCATATTCTGCCCGGGGGTGGCTGAGACCGGGCAGAGCTTCTTCAGTTGCTCCTCCATGTACCCATTCAAGCAGTAAACACTGAAAACAGTATCAGGTGCCTGTCTCCTGTGTTTTCTCTGATGCCCTTCCTAGTACCTAGGCATAGTGGAGGAAGAACAATGTTGCAGGAAGAGGGGGGAGAATGGGACAAGAAAGGAGGGTTCGAGAGCTGGATTTGGTTTAAGGAATCAAGAGAAATAGCAGTTTTAATTCTGGCATTTGGTAATTCTTCATTTTTCAGCACTGCAACTTTAATATTCTGTTAAGGATTTTTACAGGTAATGGTAGAAAGCAACACATACAGAGATGGTATATAGTTAATCACACAGTACCTTTTTCTATACAGATAAAAGTGTCTATTCACATTTCATTACTTTAATTCCAGAACTGACTTTGTTATTTTGTTTTATGAAGTAGATGATTTCAAAAAAAAATTTTTAATTACACACATTAAAAACAGACTCCAAAACAGCATTAACGTTATATTTCACAGGAGTTGGGAGCAATGTGCTCTGTTTTCTGGTTGCTAAGTAGATACAGGTTGCAAAGGCAACCCCCCCCCAAACCCTGGGGTATGGTCCCTTAGCAGTACACTGCAAACCCATTGCGCTTCATGCTTTTCCCTATACACGTAGGTTTAGTTTCTATAGTCATGTAAAAACCATGCCTCAGATTATACTCAAGTTCTTGTTTGTGTTTTGGTCTTCCCACTGTTACTTACAATGACAGACCTTTTCTTACTTCTAATGAGAAACCTCTGATGAGATAGTGGAGCATATGTATGTGATGATTTACAGGAATCTTATTAAAAATATATGCTGAGTGACAATATTTGATTTTAATTTTATTCTTCTGGCAAAGGACTTGATGATGGGACAGATCAGTTCTGAAAGCCAGTCCATTTTTATGTCGTTAGTGTTATGAGTATCTTTTCAAATTATGTATTTAAACACCACATATTAATTTTAAGAAATTATTAATGGTCCACTTTCTAGTTTTTTTCCCCAGGACAGTGTTTTGAGTTTGGCATGTTGCTTTGAGTAAAAATTAATGGAGTCTATAAACAAAGGGAATTGCAAATAATGTGAGTGTGCAGATTTTTCTCTCTTTAAACATATCATCGAAATGAGCAGAATGTTTTTTTAATCACTGTTGCAAACCTGTTTCAAAACAAAAAACTGTCTAAACTCTTCTCTGGGTTATACCCTTTATTATTTATTCAAGCGTGTTCCTGGCTTTTCATTGCTCTGCATCTTCCAGAGATGACTTCTTACTGCTTTTGCCTCTACTGTAATAACAATTAGTGAAATCTCTTCATCCGCATTTTGCTTTGGGTGGTGACACATCCATGTTTTTGCATTTTGAGTTTTGTTTACAGTTACTTAAGAAAGCTGGTTACAGAAGAAGCTAGATGATTCTTTCTCAAATGCTTTTTCTGCCACTAGCTAATGAATTTTAGCTTACCTTCTTGAACAGTCAGAAGAGTCACAGTGAAGTGTGAAACACATTATGTTGTTGTTAGTCCCTGCATAGTAATTACTATATGGATTTCAAAAGGCAAAATTCAATAGTCTAAAGGACATAGAGAAAACAATTACCTGCTATTCTTTCAGGATTTGTTCTCATTGTTTCCATGAACTGAGTCATAATGATCAGTTCTTCCCAGACTCTGCCAAGGTCATGGATTTCAGGGGCTTCCAGTAAGAGCTCCTGAGCATCTTTATATACTCTTGCAAGACTGAAAGAAGAAACGGGGAACAAAAGATAATTTAAGACTGATGACTATTAAGAACACTTCACACATAAATTATCAAATTTGACTTTCTCTGTGGTAGGGATGAGGAGAAAAATTTAATTTATCTATCTTCATCCTTGAAACTCAAAGATCAGTTTTCTGGTGACAACAAAGTAGTTGCAGATGGTGTGAGTTCAGTTAGATTTTGGAGTCCACATGGTTTGGAAGGCTACTTGTGTGGCAGAAGGCTGGCCTCTCACACACTTGCATTACCACACACTGCTGAGGAGACTCCACAGCTGTGGTACAAGTCTGCTCTGGTTATGACTAAAGATCAGCTTTGGCAGTTAAATGGTCCACTCAGCCCTGTTCAGCTGGATAAGTGACATGGAATCACCAGATAAAGAATCCTCCTCCCCTTCTAATGTGATAGTGGCTTTTAAGTACTTTCAAAGCATTTCTTCTAGGAGAAGTGGGAAAACAGCAGTGCCTAATTTTACCAAAGGCAGATGCTCACCGATTTTTCTGGGTGAAAATGTACATTTCAAGCAAGAATGCAGTCAGGTCCTGTGTTTATAAACAAGTATGAAAAAGTCTTAGCAGCAGAGGTGGTTAAACACATCTAGGAATAGAAATGCCTCAGGCTTCTTTTCCCTCTGCAGTGAAACTGAAGTAGAATTTGAACAAATGCCTGTGAAGAAGCACTGCATTTCTTTAACAGTTGTGCTTTCCATATATGGAATGGTAAGTCTCAGTCCACATGACTTATTTTAGCTTACAGGAAATAGCAAACAGGAAGGACAAAATTCTTTCAGAAAACACAATGTATTTGCTTCCTCTGTAATGCACTGAATTTACTGTGACTCACAAAGGGACAGTTTAGTCTCTAATAAGCAACTGAGAAAGAACAGAATATATATAAAACCGAACCCTTTAACTTCACTGTGCGACTATCCGTACCCACAAAAAGCACAGCTGATTATTTTAAATCCTGTTCACTAGGAGCAAAACGCAAAAATATAAGTTAAAGTCAAGCCATGGAATTAAATGTTACTGGAGCTTTGATAGCATTGGCACTGTTAACTTAAGAAGTATAATCATTAGATGTTCCAAAGTGGAGTAGGTGCAAAGGGAGATTTGGAATTATACTTTTTTTCCTAATCTGTTTTCACTCTAAGAGTCTTTGTCCACTATGCTGTCTGTCACAACTCAGCTACAATGAACAATGCAACAAAGCATTTCCACAGCTCTTCTTCACCAGCAGTCCAGAAATCTACCATCCTCCTATCTTGTTAATAAGATTAGTATTTGAAAGTTAGTATGCTGGTTAAAGTCTCACAAACATATAGCCAGAACAGGTAATATATAAGAAGTGATAGTGCAGATTTTCTTTTGCTACTACTTCATCAGAGCCCTCATTCGGGGGGGGGGGGGACGACAGCTTAATTCATGAGAAAAGAAAGCGTAGAGGTTTAATACTAAAAAATATTTATCTTGAAACAGTCCACGAGCAGTAAGCAATAGAAAAGATGATTTTATCATATGAATACATGTTCCATAGAGACTAGTGTAACACAACTCCTTTGAAAAAGGCATCAACCTACCATTATGAGCTCCATTCTGACATTGCCGATCACTGTTGGAATGAAAGCTGGAAAGCCCAGGCTGGATGTGGCTCTGGGCAGCCTAGTCTAGTGGTTGGTGACCCTGCACTCAGCAGGGGGGTTGAAACTTGACGGTCTTTGAGGTCCTTTTCAACCCAGGCCATTCTATGATTCTATGATGAAGCTGACTTGCTAGAGCTGAATTTTTTTGCCTTTCAGTAGTTGCATCCTGTTGTCTTAAATGCTCCCTTTCCTCTTCTGCTTGCAACACAATTCTATAAACTATGCCCAGCACACTGAAAGACCAGTCTGAGCAGGATGAAGATACTTCATCCTTTCTCCCCATATCACCCATTAGGTGCCAACAGGTTCAACAGGTGTTAAGGGTTAGCTATCAGCAATTGCCTAGCAGGCCTGCATTATGGCAACCTCCATCTTACACACAGAGCTCTGCTTACATGGAATTGTTGTAGTTGGACACAACACCTGGACCCTCTCCACGGGTTGGGCTGCGGAAACAGGGGTTGTTCATGTTACAGAAGATGCCATGTAACCATGGCAGTGTTCCTGCAGATGGCATTGCCTTGTTTGGGAAGTGACCTGGAGTATGGAAACAAAAAATTATCGTGTGTTTTTGTAGTGCAGTCTATGTGAACCTTAATAGCATTATGGGCTCTTTTACTAAGAAACAGATGAATAATACGTATAGGATTTTCAAGAGTAATCTACACTGGGCTAAATCATCTTCCAAGAAGACAAGTGACAGAACAATTTATGGCATCAATAGAGATGGGGAAATGCTGAATGATTTCAAATATGATACTTTCTGAATTTATTAAAATATTTTTCATATAATACATTCATAAACAAGCCAGCTAAATACCTGGTATATCTAGAATCAAGTAATTGTCTAGTCTGTACCCTAAACAACAGGCTGAATCCTGATCTGGTTAGCAAAATTACATCTCTTCTGACGTCTCTGAGCTAGGATGTTCTTCACTCTAAACTACACGTAAGAAGCAACAAATGAAAGAGGGAGTCAAGATTACCAGCAAAGCAATAATCAGTATTCTTGGCCTTTCAGTACAGATGTGGTTTGATGTCTTTTTTCTGCATGCCGCAAAAGAGAGCCAGCCTACCATATAAAATTCATCTTTGGTTTACTAGGGTCCACACTTGCACTGGAAGGTTTATCAGTGCCTACACATAAAAGATTCTGAAAGTCACTGATATAAGCAATAAGGCTATTTTCTATTGCAATTAGTTCTGACTATTTTTTAACCAGTAGTTAGGCAATTTCTCAAAAACAAAATTATATCTACAGCTCGATAGAATCGGGAGACCTTGGGTTAAATCCAATCATAAATTTCTCAGGAAGACTTGAGCTTTTATTTCCCTCACATTTAATTCTCACAATACTTGGCTATAAATAAAATGCTTGCAGCAAAGTCTGTCTTTTTGCCTTTCAAGAAGAGTACTTGGCAAACAGGTGCAGTGTATCTGTCTGAGTATTAAAACATCTCAAATGTTCTTACATTCATGTTGGCGATACAGTGGATTAGCTTTCCTCAGCCAGACCAGGGCAAGAAATAATGACAGAGGCCATATAAGCTCCACCAGAACACGAAACTGGAAGGAAAAAAAAATTGTTCAAAACAAGTTTTACAGATAAATCATGCAGAGAGTCACTAACAGATTAGAGAGCTGAGGCCTTTTACCATAGTGCCAATGCCCTGTGCAGCATGTGCCCATGTGTCCCATTATCCCTTTCCCATTCCACCGCTTTGAAAGGACACACAGAAACAACAAGGATTTCATCAGAGCCCTGTGAAGCATCACCATCAGTGGCCTCTTCACATCTCCTAAAGACATGCTTAAGGATGCTGACTGTTATAAAAAGACGTAGGTAGTACTAAGCTGTCAGATAGATACAGAGCTAAATAGTTCTTACACAACAAGGATCACTCTATAACAATACAGTAACACAAGATACGATGCAATAGATAAATAGGGATTTTATCCATGCTTTTGCAGTGTTGGCCTCATTAGTAGGCTTTTGGCATAGTGTGTTAACCTAAAGGTCAAGACTTCAGCAAAAGCTTATGTTTCTTAATCTTTACTTTTGCCTCTTTTTGTCACCACTCACTTCAATGTTATTCATTTTCTAACACTGGTGGAAACGTATACATTAAAATCAAGCATCTTATTCAACAATGTGTAAGAGTCCATCCAAGGCCACTTTACTGCCCAGGTCTCTCAATACCCTTAGACATCAGCTGTTAGCCATGAAGAAAGAGCCAACAGCACTACTTTACCACAGAGCAACATCCTGCCTTGTTTTTCAGGCTGTTTCCTCCACTCCTGTTTTTCAGTTCTGTTGCCTCTGCATTTTAGCAGAGGTTTGAAACTACAATCCTTTGATCCTGTGATATGGGCTTTGGGCTCTGAGGATCAGCTATGGCTTTTTTTTATGTGCAGTCGCGTGGCACTTTTTTTCCTCACCCTACAAGAGCCAGGACAAACTCCCTCCAAACTTGGGTTGTAGTACAGGTGCAGGAAAGCCCTCCCTGTCTCCTTTCCTTTACTCTCACTTCCACCATCAGATACCAAATATGTAACAGTAATGCATCCAGCAGCAGAGTCAAACAAAAAAAATGGTCACATATGAATGTGGGTTTTGTTGTTTGTTTTCTTTTCTCTTTCTTCAGACAGAGCCATGCAGGGCAAAAGATACTCCATAGAATAATTAAGAAGAGGTTTTTGGAGCAGTCCTACTTTTTCCATGGTAACTCTGTCCTGTCTACTAACTTTAATTAAGACCAGCTACGATTATGGCAAAAGAGTAGAAAGCTTTTCACCAGGCAACTGTTTCCTATTTCACACTCTCAAGGTGTTGTTTTTTTTTTTTTAAATAAAATAAAACATAAAATCCCATCACCTAAGAAGTCATGCTCCATCATATTTTTAAAGTCAGACAAAATCTTGCTAGCAGTAAAGGGCATATGACAAAATTTTTAGACTAGGAAGTCTGCCACTGCACAGATGTACAGTGTTATGAACTGTTCTCAATACCCAGTGTGTCCGCAGGGTCTGATTAGCTCCAACTTCCAGTCACTAAATAAGATGTCTGGGACAAGCACTATACAAATGAACTCAAGAGGGATAAGAACTGGGGAAGGTTACTCAGTTGTTTTTGTTGCAGGTAAACTGGCTTATTGCTCAAATGGTGGCTCTTGCTCTTGCTCCATTCCCAGGAAACGCAAAATCCTCAGACCTGAATTCAGTATTACTTTCTCTCTGAGCTAACTATCTTGGGCGGGACTGAAGGCTAAAGCAAAAGGAAAGCTGGTAAACAATGTGTTGCATGATGAGGACAGGTAAAGAGCTGTTGGCCTTCTGATATTTTCCTGTAGTTCTTTTCTTGAAGTCACACAGCTATCTCAGTACCCACTAGGAAGGCTCAGAGGGCAGTCCGTAACCCCACAGAACCATGAGATAAAGAGCAGAAATCCTGGCAATGTGCACAGAGACATGTAATATTCACACGGACCTGCAATGGATCAAGCTCAGTGATACGATTGTATAAATCTGATGAGCCGAGATTGACTGCGGATCATATGTTAACTGTAATGAACCCTTTCCTATTGTAAATTAGAGTAAATGGTGAACTTAGATAAAATATTGGGTATGGTTCCATTTCTGGTACTGCATGACGGTTACCAAAAACAAGGCTGATTTTCCCAAAACACATTCTTATAGCAGCTTCTAATGTTACAGATTTTTATTATGGCTACCTTCTTTGTCTGAGTGGACAAATAAGCAGGTAGATCTATATATTCAAAAAACGGAATAATTTTTACTGACTCAATTTTAAAATTGTTTTGCCCTTCAGAGCAGAGAATATATTTCTTTGATGTGGCTTAAATGACTGTGCTTAAAAGCTAGGAATGATCACCACAGAAAGGGAGTCTCTGGCAACACCTAGAAACTCCAAAGCTAGCATTTTTGAAACTTTTGTAGGAAAAATATAATTAAGAAAAAAGAATTCCTGTAACACAACTAATGATTTTAAATAAAATGTCTGGATAGATTTGCTAAAATCAGATAGTATTTCACACACTGAAAACACTGAATGCAAAGATCCATTTGCTAAAAATTAAAAAACTATTTTCAATTCTCTCAGCGTAAACACTCAAAGATCAGAAATATGTGGATTTTCTTTTTTTGGGTGCATGTTTTCCTGAACTTCAGAATCAAGCTATGACAGCTCCTTGGCTATCAGTAATTGCAGTCTAGCTTTGCAAAGAGGTCCTTATACTTGGTGTAATTTAGGCTAAGTGTGGATTGGCAAATTTCATACCACATTAAATTACAAGTTGCCTATGTTGCATGCATCAGCTCTTGCTAGTAATGCAAATTGTGGGAGAAAGTTTGCAGGGAAGATATGAAAGAATGCACATTCGATTTGTCTATGGAAAAAAATAATTAGATAAGCATTTGATCCTGTAACTTTTAGCTTGAATCATTAGGAATGACTAAGAGTTATTGAAGTGGACAAAACAGCTAGTGCAATTTTATACAATAACCTTTTTGGTTTTTGCTATTTATCAAAATAAGCATAATCATGTCACATAAGCACGGAGAGGAAAGGGGGTTCTGTCTCAGCTCCATCAGCAAAATAGCTGTAACTGTTAGAGGGAGATTCCATCTGGTTTTGACCAAGAGCTGAAGCACCTCTGGATACATTTGTTATAACTCCCAAACAGTGATGGCACAGAAAAAAATCATGTCAGCATAAGTAAGCATTTCACCTCATCCCCTGTCTCACTTCGACACTGCTGATCTTCGTTATCAAAGCAAAATATTCTCCATGACTGCTCCAGCCTCATATAAGACCAAATGTAGTTCCTCATTATTTTCAGTTTGAAATGGGTGGTCTTTCTCTATAGGAGCTCAAAGGAAGCTTTCCCTGCAAATTACCTTGACAGGAGTAGTCATACTATACTAGAGTATATCAGAGGATCAAGACCCTTTTGGGGGGGGGGTTCGACTCTAAGAAAATTTGGCAAAGAAAAAGATGAAATATGGTAGAAAGTTATAGAAAAATGTGCTCTAATCTATGCATCATAAGATCTAGAAGGATTTGAAAGACTTCTGACTTTCAATTTATTTATCTTGATAGTCAAGCATATTAAAAATAAACAATTTCATGTGAGCTTTAGGACCTCTAACTAGATTCGCATCTGGAAGCAGCTGGGTCTGAGGAGCAAATCTAAAATTAGGAATCACATCTCCCTGAGCTGAGCAGTGTCCACATTTTCCTGACCTAATGAACTATTACTATCCTCAACTATTCTCCTTGTATGCTGTTCTATTTAAACAAACAAACAACAACATTTCTCTATGCTTGGTCTGTAAAAAATGGCTTTGTAAACTGTACCAGACAAGATCCCAGACTTAATCGACTGAGGAATTTGTGATTTTTATATGCTGATAGATGTACCACCAGTCACTTCATCCAGGGGACTGCGTGGTCCAAAGCTGAAATCCAATAACAAAATTTTACCTTTTGTCTTTTTCGGAGGATCCAGTTCTTCCAGAGTAGAAGTCTGACTTGCCTAAGGAAGCTCATTCTTCTGTATCAACTGTCCCTGGTTAACCTACAGCAAAGGATGCACTGACATCTTTCAGCCAACAATTCAAACCAAGAAAAATAATAGTTTTCTTATTTTAAGGCTATGTTATCATAGAAATAGGTTCCTGTCATTGTCTGCTTCACTTAATTTTGCACATGATACACTATTATACGTGAAAAATTCTGTCTTTCCTTTGTTTGGAGACAGTTTCCTGCCACACATTTTATCAGCACCAAAAAGCAAGACAGAAGAAAAGTATTTCTTTCAAATGAAAAAGCATGGCTAACATTGATTCCAGGTATTAACTTGGGTTTGTAAGTAATGAAAGCAGTTAACTGTTGCATCAGTCAGCAGATTAAATCAGTGCTTTCAAACTAATTTGTAAATCCATTTTTCTTTGACAACTGGACATTAGTTTACATTAAAAATAGCTACGATAAAGGCAAAATTAGACTTTCCATTCAGGCACCATAAATGTGTAGCGACTCTCACAGCTTGGAATGGATTTTATACAGGCAAATTATTTTTGCTACAATTTAAAACAAAAAAAAAACAACAAAACCAACAAAAAATACACCCCACGATCTCAGATTTATGTACTTTTAAATAAAAAACTCCCTGGACACCTTAATGGGGATTTGACAGAATTTAGACTTCAGAATTTAGTATGTTCTGCTTTCTAGGCTTATGATCTATTTTAATCACCACAAATTTTTACCTTAAAAAAGGAAAAAGTGAATTGGACATACAAGTTGAAATAGATACCTTCTTGACATAGGGACTGGTTTTTAAAATAAAGAAACTATTTAAATTTGCTCTTTATATCAGCTTTCTACATTACAGCTGCCTTATGGGATTGAAATGATTAGAGTAGTTTCTTCTTGAATGGTTAGTAAGTGGGAGTAAGTGGAAAAGGAGATGCAAGTTAGATATTATAAAGAGTTTTCTAATGATAAGAATTATGACGTAGGCCTGATTGCTGGAGGTTACACAAATTTCTAGATTTGACGGTTTGTTGCGACATTCTTGTCACTGTTCTAGGATTTCGTTTGTAAAAATGCCTATTAAGTGGAAGAGATTTTGTTTGGTTTTAAGAGGCAAGGCTTGGATAGCACATCAGAATATACCAGCCTAATCTTTCAACACAGTATTAGTTGACACAAGAATTAGTAATAATCCTTTGATCATTTCAGAAAATTATCTCAGGTGCACGTTTTAAGATCAACCAGGAAGGAGGAGGACAGCACTGGGGAGAAGGGCTGGCATGAGTCCTTACTAACCTTACTGGAAAGTGTTCCTAAAAAACATGAAGATCTCTTCTGACATACTGAGCATGTGAAAGGTTGGAGCAAGATAGATGAGGCCTGACTTAGCCATATAGTTGGCTGCATTGCTTACTGGGGATCAAATAACAAGACATCAAGTCTACAGAAAAAAAGCTTCTATGCAAAACTGTTGGTGATAAAGTTGCTGCATTTTATATATATCGTAGGTTTAGAGTTTCATGCAATTTTCAGTGTCACTCCACCAATAGTAATGATTCAAGTTCCACAGCATTAGAGGAATTGAGATTAGTTACAAAACACAACCGCTATTGTAAAAAGTAAATAGATTAATGTTTGGTGGTTTGAAAATAAACACTTCCTCCCCTGGTGCAACTTGAGGCCATTCCCTCTAGCCCTATTGCTAGTTACCTGGAAAAAGAGGCTGACTCTCACCTCCCCACAACCTGCTTTCAAGCTGTTGTAGAGAGCTATAAGGTCTTCCCTAAGCCTCCTCTTCTCCATACTAAACAATCCCAGTTCTCTCAGCTGTTCCTCATAGGACCCCTCACCAGCTTCCTCAGAGATGATACTAGGAAACCAATTCACATCGATCACTCGATACTTCTGTGTAGAATGGAGATAGAAAAAGCTAAAATTTAGACACTAGCATTCACCTTTTTTCATCTTTCACTCATTAATTGAGGAAAAGCACATTATGCTCTTCAGACAGTCACCAAATCCAGAACATTTCTGAGCAATTAACTGTTGGAAGGGTGTAGAGTCCAGGAAAAAAAAAAAAAAAAGGCTGAGCTTCAAGACAGCACTCTGGCACTGACACTATTTACAGCAGGTCCTGCATCTGAACAGGCTAATGCCTTCCAAGAACATACTCACTTGGAAAGCCATCCTGTATTTGATTGCAGGCAGCTCCAGCAGAGACCACCTTGCAATTGCCATTAAAGTGGCACACCTGCAGCTCCTTAGGAGTTCCCACTGAGGTTCTCTTCGCTGAGCTGCGGGCTATGGGCAGACAGCTTTCTGACACTGTCACATTACACTCAGGACTCTTGAACCTGCTGCTGTTCTGAAGAATGAATCCTACAGTTAAATAAATGAAACACGTTCCTACGTTGTTTTCAAGGTATAACATACCTCTATAATCCTGTAACTTTCAGTACTACTGTTAGCAAAAAAAAAAAATAATTGCAGTGTAAGGCCATAAATGGGATTAGGATTGCCAGATAGAATGTCTGTTAACACTTGTCCTAGAAAATCTAGATATTTTTCTGATGAACTTCAGATTCTGTAGCAAGACAGAATAAATAAGGAGTAACTCATTTCCAATCCAGAAATATTCTTTCCTACTTGGGCATTGCTCAAGAGGACTAACACAGAAATACACGGTCAGGATTTAACCTCCACAAATTTATGTAGAATGAAACAATACAATGAAGTAATGGAATAGGTCCATGATAAAATAGTACCTAGCAACAATGCGCTGAGAACTCCACATGCGCTCAGCTTCTGAAGTGACTAGTCATGGTGTAGATCTATCTTCATTCTTAAAGGCAGCAGCATTCTGCTCACAGGACCAGAGGTCGCTTGAAAGAACTGCAATTAGGAACAGCACAGGCACTTAGAAGAAATTCAGTTACAAAAAAAAAGAAGTTTATTATTAGTGATATTAATGCTCCTCCTAAAACCAGAAAGACCCCACATTTATGAGCTGCTCGTTCAACTTTTCAGAAGGTAATCCAAATCGAGATTGTTAATATTTAGAATGGCATATGCTTGCTGCCTGAAGATAACAGGTTTAAGGGGTGTGATTTATAGCCATGGCATATATAAAATCTGCATTTTATTAATTCTGCTTTTACAGGAACTGGCTTCCCCTTCCAGGGGGCTCAGTGTAAGGGTCTATGAAAACAACTTTTTCTATCAGCAGCATGTTACTGAACTATGGGAAGACTCTTACAGATTCCCAAGTCACGGGAAAAAAAAATACACTTATTCTGTGGTTTCTTCCTTTATTTTTTTCTAACAGTTAATACTATAGAATACTATACAGTATATTCTATAGTATTCTATCCTATGGAATACTAATACTATAGAAGAATGATTTGCAGCATGTATTCAGAAAAAAGGTATATACGCTGTTGACAGAAGACAAGTAAAAGAATTAATTATATCAATCATTGACACTATTTTTACTACATAGTGCAATAAAGTTAAATACTGATTTTAAATCAGTAGAAATAAATTGGATTTTAAATTAAAATAATCAAATTTCTCAAAGTTCAATCCTATTTTAAAATCTCTAGAACAACACTGGAAGAAACAAGCAAGGGATAAAAAAAATTAACAATTAATTCATAATAAAGGGCTTTTTCTTTCTTCTTTTTCTGGCTTTTGTACTTTGGCAGGGGAATGTGGTGACAACTTTTATAATCCGGACATTTTTGCTGGACAGCGTGTATCGTAGTGTTACAGCTGGTGCCAAAGAAAGGTGTCCGGGTTAGGAATTAAGTATTTATTTCTCAGCTGATAATAAAGGAGACAGATGACAGTAACGAGGTGAATGAGGTACTTCTGTATTGCATCTCATGTTAGGTAAGAGGAAGGCTTAGAAATGAGTAGGTTTTGTATTTTGGCTTGCTGCCAACAACAAACAATAGCTCTTTCTGAGCTCTGCACCTAGAGGTTCCCCAGAACATTCCTTCTCTCCAAGCAGTCAGCAGCAGTTAGCAAAGGGTCCTCTTTCCCTGCTGATACTGCATCAATCACACCTTGCTATCAAAAGCTATCAAGAATTTCTCTTACCTACAGTATGTTCCTGCTTTTGGCAGAAAAGCACCCCTAAGCTCCAGTGTTACTGACATTTCAGACTTGCTCTGGTAATATTACAGTCAGGTTAAGAATAGCTCAATGTGCAGTTAATTCTTAAATTGTTTAACCTCATGACAAGCAGGCTCTGGCCTCAGTATTCTTTCAAGCAGATTCTTTCAACTGTGTGCCTGCTGATACGGTCTTAGAGAAGATGCCACTCTTCCCCACTACTTTAAACCTAGTTCATAGAAATTTCAATCCTTTCTCTAAGCTCCATTTGTTTCATTAAGGTGGCACAAATAAATATTTTTTTCTATTAGAGACAGTGTTCTAGAGACTGGGAACTTCTTTGAGGCTTTTTAGAAGAATCAGGACTGCAGTACCCATGCATTTTCACAAAGGATTCTGACAAAATAAATACTGTTGTTGCCATACTTTTCATTAAAGGCATGAAAAGTTTGTTCCTGCAATGTCTGTGCACAAAACTATCCAGTTAATATAGTTCAGAACATTCTTCATGGACCATTGCTCTCTAGGAACAGAGAGAGCGAGACACAAAAGTAACCATTTCACATCACAACTACTGCAGAAAAAAAAGTTTCTTCCTGTCATCCAAGACTTTCTATTCAATGTTTTCTAGATCTTCCAAAATGCCAGCAAGCTGCAAGGTCACACAGAAATACAGTAAGCTAAATACAATCTGGCCGTACACATGTTCTAACTAGATCTCCAGAGGTACACTCAGCTTTCCAGCAAGTGCTGCCCTACCTCAACTAACATTTACTGCGTTGATTTACACATTAGGATTAAATAATGCATTGCACATCTCTAACATATACCTGCCTTTAAGTGATACCTGCTTATGATCAGACTCAGTAGCAAAAAAAGCACTGAGTGAACAGTGAGGCTTTTTTCATGTTTGTTTTGAATAGATTTTCATATTTAGGTACTTAAATAGACACTACCACTCGTGACTCCACCAGGCAGCAGCTCTGTATGAGCATGATCATAACCCTCCTGGACATGTGTCTGCATCACAGCTGAGATCCTACGCTGGAACCTCAACGGAAGCACTGAGGGCTTCATGAAGCTGCAAAGGGAAGTCCTCTCAGATTAATGGCAAGAGAAACTAGTACTGCTGTTAAGCTGTAGCTCGTGTTTAAGCACTGCTACTATGTCCAAGGCAATCAGACAATTTAACTCTTCTATTCAGCAAACAAACAATTTAGACCTGAGACTAATTCAAGTTATTTTAAGAAAACAGCATGTTTTTCACCTGCACAGTACACAGAGACAGCTCTAGCAGATTAAACTAATGTTTCCTAATTAGATTTTTACATCACAAAGATAACAGTGGGGTACATTTCTTTTCTATGTTCAACAACATCAGCTGTGCCTGTAACCCACTTTTGCTTGGTAGAGTGGGATCTCCAAAATTAAACTGAGAAAGCCAGCATGGAGCTGACCAGTTCGCGTGGGAGGGGAAAGCGCTGTTCAGCTTACAGAGCACACTGGGCAGTTTGTGCGGTAGCTCTGCCTGTAGTTGTCCCTGTCACTTAGGGGTTTCCTAATCTGTAGCTTGCTGCTGGCGGCAGCAAAAAAGGAGGCATTCCATGTCTGTATCAGAACTTAACAAAAGCTATAAGCGGAAATGCAGATTTGGTGACAGTCTTCGCACGATGCCTACAATAAATGCAAGATAACATTTCCTGTACTGTATGTTTAAGAACACATACGTGAACACATATGGCCATGTCGTATATGTGTTCTAAGTCCGTGATTACATTATTTGTAGAAGACAAAGGCACAAATAAGTCATAATGGTCACTGTGAGACATAATTAAACATTCACGTCACCTCACCTACAAGTGCCATAATATTAAACAGCTATTTTAAATGCTAGTATTTTATTTGTTCTCTTATTTCCTGACTCATTTGATTTTTCACTACCAAGTCAAACTTGGTTGAGTACTGTTTGTGCGGCAGATTATAAAAAACATCCCTAGTACACCTTCCAGTAAGTTATTAAAAATTACCACAAAGATAGCTTTGAATATGTGCATGTGTGTACTGTGTGTATTCATGGGCCAACAACTTTAATTTTCAGAAAGAATGCTCTCCAGCATCCCAGCAATTTCTTAGCTGGTTCTTTCCTACGCAGACAGAGAAGTCTGTTCCCAGGCAGTGCCTCACTAGAAAGATGACACAATTAATGCTAACACAACTTTGGCAAGACTATAGGAGTGTGTGTGTGTAAACATCTTATAGAGAGAAGCAGGTAAATCAATGTGTGCATATAGAGAATACTGCATATACACAGTCAGGATGGAATTTTCTGAGTTAAGTTCTGCATCCAGTTATCCTAAACTCCTGTAGAAAACACAAGTGGCACATTGCTTAGATTTTTCCTGATGTGTTTCAGATAAGGCATGACTTGAAGGACAAGAACGTGCAGTTGGGTCATACAGGTCAATTTCTTGTTATGGCAGCTAGTGAAAGAATTATAGAAAGGGGTGAGAAAGGGAAGTGAGCGGTGACACTTGAACAGATGGCAAAGAACAAGACACACAGAAGTCAGTATACAGAAACTGGAGAAACTACTGTTCATAAGAGTACAGAACAGAATGACTTCAGAAGCGCTGGCAAGAAATCAGAGAAAAGCCAATTAAACTTCCTTTTGAAAGACATGTATTTTTAAGAATCGAAGATGATAAGAATCTAAGAGATTCCTCTGTATTTCAAAACAAGCAAATGTGGCACCTTAAACAGGTCCTGTGACACGCAGGCTTAGCAGTGGACTAATTACCCCTATGTACGCATGGCAAGTCCTGGTTAAACAATCACACAGCATACCATGTGCAAACTCGAAAGGAATGCTTTCTACATCTACCATAATCCGATTTACTCACATAGACATAGCTACCAACAAGGAGCTGAGGAGGGAGTTTTTTTCCTCACATTCACCCTTCTTGAACATATTACATTTTGCAAGATTTAGGATGGATTTTTCTTCTATCTGTGAGAATTCTTTTCAAGGATCCCATGCATCTCTATTAGAAATTGAACTCTTATCCCTTTACAAAGAGGAATGGAAGTGCAGATATAAACTTTAGTTCTAAAGCCTCCTGCTGTGCAATTTATTTCTGTGTTGATGTGTTTATATAAAGCAGTGTTATTTGTAAGTATCAGAAACCCCTTACTTCACTAATGAAAAATAAAAATGACTTGTCCCATTTTCCCAGCACAGTTAGCCTACTTCCACTGACAAGCATGATGGCCTGACAGAAGCACATCTGTAGAGCGGAACAGTGAGCGCTGAGGGCCCAGTGCCCAGACACGGTGCCTGTGCATTACTTCAGGTGAGTTCCAGCCCTGCAGACTGAAGGCACATTAACGGCTGCAGGACGTTGGGTGCTGCCACAGCACATCTCAGTGCAGTCTCATCCCAAACCAGTCAGGTTTGCGTGCTCTGGGATCCCTGTACTACGAACCAGAGTAGCATTTAGAGAAGTCACTTGAAAAATACAAATATTAGCAAACATATACTAGCAGCATTCACGGAACATTTTGTGTTAGCTTTCAGATAACCCAATTAGGCCTCTACTACAAAAGCCAAGGAATTCATAGATTTGCAAGCGTAACAAGGACTCCTTAAATACAAGCAATAAAAACTGGAAACTTCACCTCAAAAGCTTACCTCGTTTGTGAGCACAGCTGTGCTATGGGGAAGGTTTCTGAAGGAACGTTCACTCAGCTGCAAAGGAACCCGTGCTACACCACTCAGTGTAAGGAGCTTGCCTTAATCTTGCACTTAGTGCAGAACAGTGCGATCCGCAACTTTAATAGTTCTTGGATAGAAATCCTCCCTCACCGTCGGAATGAGCAACACAGGCACAATGCCGTATGTCCTCACAAGCTGATATTCTGCTAAGATTTTCCCTCAGATCTGAACAAACCTTGCCTTTGGAAAGATGCTGTCAGAAGTGCAGCTCTGGCAGCTTTAGGAGCCCTGCTTAAACAAACAGCTGTCACAACTAATTAGGTCAGGGAATTACAGAGATTGTACTCTGCCAAAGCTTTAAGAGGGATGAGGCAGTGCAGTAAAACTTCAGAAAATCTAATTACCGAGCAAAGGCTCGCAGGAAGGTTCCCCCCAAGGGCAGGCCGCGGGGGTCGCTCACACTCGCACCTCGCCGACTCTGAGCCGTCACCTGGGCAGGTCGCAGCAATTAGTCGTGCTGAGGCAATTCCCAACACAACACCTATAGAAATTTGCATCAGAACCGAAACGAACAGGGGCCATTAGAAACACTTCCAGTCAAAAGGAAAGGCGACGTCCTTTCCGCGAGGCTCACGTCCCTCACGTCCCTCGTGCACCGCGCCGTGCCCCCAGAGGCGTGCTGCACGCGGGCGGGAAGCACCCCACCGCGCCATCCCAGCAAAACGCGACCTCACAGCGAGGTCAGCAACCGACAGAAAACCGAGAGCTGTTTTCTGAAGAGAGGCCGCCCTTCTGCCAGCGGGCGGGAAGGACGGCTCGGGAAGGAACTCCCCCTCAGCGGGAGCGCCACACGCGGCTCCAGCATAACCCTCATACGGGCACCGCCACGAGTATTTAACACTAAAAGAGGTGATTCTGCGGGTTCTCGTATCGCTGAGAGCCCCTTTTGTTCTCATCTTGAGGAAGTACAATGCTAAAATAACTGTGCTATAAGGTTTGAGAAAGGGTCAGGTTAAGGGTGATCTGATTAAAGAAAGCGTGCCCCTCCCCCAGTGAGAGATACAAAGTATTTACCATCGCAAAGGCCAACTGTCCGTATTTTAATAAGTTAGAAGGTACCCAGATACAGAAACCAAAGAGTCACTGAAATGTTAACAAGTTAATATATTTCAAAGCAAATATAACAGCGTACACATAAAAACCATTTAATACAAAGTGGAAACCGTTAGATACACCTACTGCTGTAGATTTTTGGTTATTTTTCAGGTCTTTCACTGAAACGCGGAAGCCATGCTCTTCATTTCAGTTACACCAGGTTAATGGTGAAACTGATCTATAGCAAGCAAATTGCTGCCGTTTCATTCCGCTGGGAAAGACAGCACCACTGCAGCTGAGTCTCTCCACAAGGGCACTCATATGAAACGGACTGTGCACATTTGTCACACTCACTAAGCTACACAAGAAACCAGATGTGGCTCAGCTGCTGATTCTGAATGGTAAAGCTCAGAAGTGCATCCTTGCTGTACAAAAAAAATTAAAGTGACAACATAGAAAACCAGCAACAGATAACCATGTCTGCCTAAATATACACATATGATACATAATTATGGGTCACATTGGCCAGTATGTAAGTCTGTTCAGGAGCAAAGCTTTAATTGCACAGATTGGAAAACTGAACAAAGCACAAGCTTTGGTTTATGCTCAGACAGTGAATATCAGACCTTCCATTTTTATTAATAACCTCTATTATGAAAAATAGGTCATTTCATTGCTACATGTGATAGTCATTTCCCTACAGTTAAGCACTCATTCCATACAATGAAATGAAGCACTATATATCTTATTCAATGAATCCATTAGCTGTATCTAGACTGGGAATGCAATAAATCTTTATGAAAATCCACTGAATTACAAGAAAAATTTTGGCTCATCACCATCACAATTCCACACTCCCTCCCCCCATTTTTAAAAGGCTGCATATATAAAAAAACTCCCATATGGCACAAAAGTAGGATTCTCAAGGGAAAGCAAAGGATAAAGGGTCAAAGTGAAGCTTCCCCTGGCAATATCAACCCATTGCATTCAGTCCAAGAGGAACTTGCACCCTATACAAAGTGAGCTTCCCTGTGTTCTAGCTCTTGGATCCTTTTTGGCCTTAGTCTCTGGTAAGTAGGCTTCAGATCTGTGGAGTGAGTATCCTCTGAGCCAGTTTTTTGTTCGTTTGTGCATTGTCCGGGATTGCCCGATGGAAGTGCAGAGCTCCTAGCCAGTTTCACCGTATCCTGCTGAAGCACACAGCTAGCACTTGTTGGTGCACAAGCTTTAGCTTGTTCTGCTGAACTCTTGTCACTTTGTTTAGATTTGTTAGAAGGTGGTTTATAAAATGTCCCTGGGGGTGGTTGCAGTGTTCTTGGTGCCCTGAAGGCAGCAAGAGGATGGACATCGGGACTATTCCCATCTGTTGCTGTCCTTCCTGACCTGACAGAAAGAGAATATGGCTTACTAGGAAGAATGGCATTAGCTGAATTGTTACTACATGATGAAGATAAGGCACCTGCAGTTCCACTCTCAAGTGCTCGGTTCTCCTGGGGCACATTTGTCACAATCATTGCTGTCCTTGCTGTGATATCATACTGTTTATATTGCTTGTCCCAGGTTTTTTGCAGCATCTGAGTGTCACAACAAGAAAGTCTGCAAAATGTATTGACAGCAGGGAGTGCCTTAACCTCTGAAACTTCTTCAATAGTAGGGCTTCTGCCAAGCTTTTCTGGACTTACAGCTCCTGCATTTCGTGAATTTTTCTCATTCAAAACACAAGCAGGAAGTATTCTGTCTACAGGTAAGCTCACAGGGCGAATAGCTTGTTTTGTCCTTGGAATCCGCAATGGAACTTTGGTAATTTGACGATTAGGTTTTGCAGGAAATAAGTTAACTTTCCAGCTCTCTTCACCTGGAGAAACAAATGCATGATTGTCTTTCTCTGAAGCTGGCTTCACAGCATCACCTAGAAACACATAAATAGACATTACTCGAGTCTGCAGAATTTTTACAAACAGAATGTAAGCTTCACCAATGACCCCTTCACAGCTGGTACACTAACGGGATAACAACTTTTAGGTATATCCTGTACTCATTACTAAGAGCATCCTACAATAGCCAAATATTAGCATTTCAATAACAGTAAAACAGATTATGTACAGATGTGACCACGAAATCAGAGACACCACACTATTTTATATTATTTTTTCTTTTGCTAGTGCTTTACTTTTCCTATTTTCCATTTTTAAGATTTTAACACTTTTAGCACTGTACCTGGCTCTTTTAGAGCAGAAATATGAATGTCCGAAATGTTAGTAGCTGATGATTCTAGTAGAGAATTACTCTTTCCAGAGCCCTCCAATTTAGCTCCACCAAGTTGCAGTGACACATGTTCTGGGGGAAACAACGGTCAAAACACATTAACTACTCAATATTGGTTCATAGCATCATAGTAGATTGCAGAAGCCCATAGTCACCACATGTTTTTTATTTTGTTTAAAGAGAAATCACAATAACTCACTGCTGTGTTCTCTTAACAAATACTTTAAACAGATTCTTTAATTTTTTTTTTTTACCAAAAGCCTTTAAAAAGATGTAATCCTGCTGCTTTTATGAAGACAAACACTGTATCAAGAAGTGACTAGCAATTTTTAGACAAGATTTGTCTAAACTGAAGAGCAGCAAGCACTAGGAGCTGATTAAACCAGGACTGCTACTTATTTACCAACTCAATACATGAAAGCCCACTAACCAGTTACAGATGTATCTACTTGTTCTTTTGTATTCTTGCTGTTGTTTGATTCCAAAAACAATGCAGATGTTTCTGAAGCTCTGTTTTCACTTGGAGTGATTAGAACACCCTGTTAACGGAAGTCACAGCAAAATAAATGAGAACAAGAGAAAATACATTCCTCCCCAGAAAAGTACAAGAGAAGTTACTCACTTCCTTTACAGCAACAAATGACTTCCTCTGCTGCTGTGGCTCCCTCTCTTCTGCTGATAAAGCAACTCTGACTGTAATGGCATTTTCTTCAGACTGTGATGTGCTCAGAAATGGTTGCAATGAAACATCAAATATCTTCTCATAGTACGTTATGAGCAGCTCCACTACCCGTGCCTGATACGGATAATCCACAAGTGATGATAAAGAAACTGTAGCATCTGTTTGGCGTGGCCTGATCAGAGTTGGGCCAAATATTATGCCAAGGTTGCTAGCTGACATTTTATTTTCATCAGACTGTTCTGTAACCCTGCATAAGGAGAGGTGAGAAAAACTCAAGAGTTAGAAGGTTTCACTACTTCAGAAATATTTTAGATATTAATTCTCATTTATATCTGAAGAGGCTAAAAGATGATAAAAAACTTAAGCTAGGTTTGGTTAGGTAGCAGACAAACTCACCACTGAAGATAGAACTTAACAGCAACTTGGATTAAGCCCCTTCCACACAGGGTGTGGTGTTTTAACACTTTGTTTAGCATCATTAATGACTTTTTGGAATTTTGAGGAATTGGAAGGAGGGCGATGGAAGGAAAGGGAAGGAAGTTTGGAAAAAAAAGCTAGAATCTCGTAACTTGATGACTCAAAGACCTAAACCCAACAGCCTTAAGCGTAAAGTATGCAGAGACAAACTATAATGTTGCTTATGCTATTTTTGAAGCACCTAATGACAGTGGTTGATATATGGGAATATGATCTGCCTTTTTCCATAGGACCTCTAAGGAAGTCAGAAACCGTGTGATTTCATTACGTTCTCTTTTGGCATAATGATGTAGTATAAGACTGAAGAACACAACTGCAGCATGCTCAAAACCACACAACTATTTCTAGGAGAAAACAGTGGCAAATACAAATAATGCAACATCTACTGTCATCCAGAAGGTACAAGAGTTTCCTAGTACACGCCATGTTGTATACAGTTCAACTTTCAACATCAGCTGGCATTTGAAGTCTTTTCTCACCTGTGAAGGTGGCCAATAAGGTACTGAAGAGTGTTATAGTTTGGTACAGGCAGTTGTTTCAGAAGATCTTTAATTTTAATGATGATCCTATTCAGTTCAATACAGATTGATTGTCTTTTCTTTGACTTGGGGCTAGCTTGTTTAGCATCCGATTCCTCATTGACACTCTGGCTTTCTTTTGCAAGTCCAATGAACTCATTGTAAAGCCGAAATAAAATCAAGGGTTCTGGAAGCTAAAGAAACATGAACGTATCAGAAAATACTTAAGCTTGAATTTTAATTTCTGTTTCTTTCCTGTTTTTCTTCAACCTTTTCTGTCTAGATGATATTTAGTCTCTGTTTATTAGCTCAAACCACAATTTGTAAAAGAAAAAAAGAAAAACTGGGTGAGGAAACTCCCTCTTACACTTCCTTCCATACATCTCTTCCTAGTACTTTGCTACAAGACCTTCAACACTGAGCATTTATAGACACAGGTGCAGATTTCAAGAAAGCGATTGCTATGAAGGAAGACATTACACTGCAGATACAGAACAATGCTTGATAAAACACAGTATTTATTCATCCTTTCTGTGAGAGTATATTACAGGTGATAGCCAGTTTGGTGCATATTCCAGTTTTCTAATTGGATTTTAGGTTATATAAGTTACTTTTAAAAATGATTGAATTATTGTCTCAGTACAACAGCAATGTATTACAAAGTGAATATTAATAAACTAAAAAGAATTACGAAGGAAAACAAACTCAAACCTAGCCTGATTATTTGCCTTGCACCAGATTAGATAAAAGCAAAAAAGTAGGAAAACCAGCTAAAGCTCAAAGTAATCAGCATTAATAATGAGTGTCAAATAGGGTTTAAATGAGGATTCTAAAATGTTTTGCAGATTTCTAGCATTGTTCCTACACTTAAAATGAGCAGATCTACTTCAAAAAAAGCGAAAGAGATTACCTGCAAAGGAAGTAATAAGACCAGAAGAAAGCATGTTATTTAACTATTTTTAGAGTTAAGCCATATTCAAAATACAGCAGAGCACCTCAAACTACTCCAGTAAGATGTATATCTTTTTATTTGATTAAATAGTTAATCTTTGTAGCTTTACAAAAGTACTTAATTTAATGGTGATCATGGGATTGGAATGCTCCCAAGAGTGCTCATTTTTAACAACCAGTGTAAGGCATAAGGGATGGGACTGAACCACGCACCTAAGGAATGTTTCTTTCAGGGTCAACAAGTTTTTTGAGTGACTCAGTAATCTCACAGGGCAACATTCTATTCACCAGGTACACACTGATGGAAAACTTAATCCTAAAGCTTTAAATTTCCATTTTGAAACAGAAAGTCGTATAGTCCCTCCATGATGACAGCATCATTGAGGCCATTATTTTTCATCAGATATTCCCTAGCATAGATTAACTGCAATATATTAGTATCTGTCTGCGTGTTGAAGCAAGAATATGGGGATGTTTTGATGTACACATGAAATGGGCAAATACAGCAACCAAAAGTTTTAAAAGGTTTGGCTTCACCATGAGTGGTGAAACAGAAGCTAATTCTGTATATGGTACTGGCATTTAAGATACATCATGCCCAGGTAGAATCTAGATTACAATAGTGGCTGTCAGTAAAATCACAGCTTTCTCTGCCCCATCACATGTTCCATCTGAAAATTAAGAAAGCCTACTGCAAATATACAAGGCATTCATACAGTCTTTACATACAGTCTTTAGTTGCAGGGTTGCTAAAAGGAGTTTTTTTCCTGCTTGAATTGAAGAAATACGCTATATTACTGTGATTTTCCATTTGACTTCTTAAGCGCATACCTGGCGAAGATACAACTTGAGAACATTGCTAATATCATGTGCATAAAGTTCTGAGAGCTCAACCAAATCCTTTCCATTTTCAAAAGCTTGACAAAGCTTTTCAACTCTTGATTTGGCTCCATTCACACGATAGATACCCTGAAATTAAAAGACCAGCACAGCTCAATTTTAATTTGATAAGCAAGTGCAGCAGTATAACACAGATGAGATTAACAGTACAGAATTATCATTTTGAAAGGTGATTCCCCCCCCCCCTCAGTATTTCTATATGTTAAGTTTTTATAAACAAACTTGACCATACCTTGACATTCAGTGCTCTGCTTTCAATTTCTGATGTACACTTCTTGATGATGAAAGGAATGCCATCAGGAACACTTTTCGCAGCTTGAGCAAATTCCACTCCGAACAAGTGAAGCCTTCCATGAAGTTTTTTGTGTCCACACTGAATAGCTAATGTTTCTAAACACTTTTTATGGCATGCAAGTGAACACTATGGGGTGGAAAGAGTACATGGTTTGACACAATCTAACACCATGAGAAATATCGTTGGTGCTTGCCACCCCACAAGGAAAAACAAAGATTCATCATCCCCATAAGCGAACCAGAAGATTTATTAGTCAGTGATATCTTTGATCATGAGAATTATATGACCCATGAAATCTGTACTTTTTACATGGAAAACCTAAGTTTACAAAATTCTGAACTTCACCATAAATTCAAAGCAGCAATTTAAAATACTTTTCAACTTACCTCCTCACATTCAGCTCCATGAAATACCACTAAGCTGTCACATTCTCTGCATTTAGATGGAGCTCTCAGCTTCCGTAGTTTGTGTGTTTGTGCTGCTTTAGACATATTAGTGTTTCTGAAAGGTCCTGGAGAATTTGCAGTTTCAGATGTCAGATCATTTAAACCTGGAGAAAAATTCTGTTTCAGTCATTGTAATATCTATTACTGGGATACGGTATTCATTCTTTTTTTTTTTTTTTAAGCTGTGCTGTAGAAGCACGAGGAAGCAAAACATTGTTACAGACTGCAATAACAGATATTAACTATCATACTGTCTTACATAGAAGTGGAATTAAACAGCTTTGCATTTTTAAATATGTCAGTTTTCTCCTCTATCAGTGGCATGTGAAAATATTAGGATATTTAATTAGAGTAACCTCACAGATCAGGCAACTATTCATGCAAGTTTCATTCTATTTCAAAATCCCTTATTTGAATATGAAAGGTGATTACAGTTTGGCTTGTAATGTTTTGCAAGTACTTCAAGAGCGTACATTAAAGAAGGTAAGAATACACGCTCACAGAAGAACCCATATAGACCCACAAAAAAAACCACAACACACTAATTCTCAGTCCTTTATGATAACATTAGAACAGTACTTTAAGTATTCTGAAACACAATACCAACTGGTGCTTTTCATGACTGATCCAACCTATCAGGAACTCTGGAAAAAATCCTTTGTTTTATAGATAAAAATTTTAAATTAATGCATACAGTTAACGGCCTAGAAAACTTCTTAAAAGCTCAAACATTAATTAAACAAATACGCTGGAAATCACAAGACATTTAGTGTATTTTTCTCAAGCACATTAAAAAAAGAGTTACACTACACAACAAAAGGCATCTTCTGGTGAATTCAGGTATGGAAACAACATTACCACAGTCTGAAGGAGATGGTGGTTCTCTTTCATCAAGATCATCTGCAGATGACATAGTACCAGTAGAAGGCGTTCGTGGAAGTCGTCTTTTAAAATCCCCTAGAAGATAACAGAAAATTCAGGAAGCTCAAAATATCACTTCCACCATCTGCTCATTTTCATTATAGGCTCTGTCCATCATTTGCTAAATTAACAATGACATCTTCACTAATTTTAAACAGTCCAAAGTAAAGATTTAAAAGTTAATATAGCAGTAACTGTAGCTGTACCTGGGCTAGCAGATGGAGAATCCATAGATCGTGACTCACTGCTTCCCCCTGCACTTTCAGAATCACTGCACATTCCTCCACTCTGGTTTCCAACTGACCAAGATCTGAATGGCGGTGGGCCTCGTGTCACTTTTAGAAATAAAATCCACAAATTACAATGTGAAGGACCAAATGCGATCTTTTTATACAAAATGTAGCTTTGCTTATATTCAAAATAGAAAAATATTGCTACAGCTATATGAACATCTGTAAAAGCTTCAGTATGAAAAAATGAATTTCAAACGATATTTATGCTCTTGCAGAACAGCTGAAATCAACATAGTGTTAAAAAAATATGATTAAATTGCTGATATTTATTGAGATAACTCAATACATTGAGCTTAACAGAACCCGCTGTTTGAGTTACACCTCACCTTTCTGGTCAGAGAATCTAAGCTATGCATACAGACAGTTTTCCATTTTTTCTGATGCTTGAGAACATAATTGCTTTCAGGGTTCAAACTCTAAAATGAATTTTTTTTCCTCATTAGTGCTGTTTCTGATGGTGAGTCATCAAAAACCTGTTTTTCTTGGTATTTTTATTTAGAGACTGAACTCTAGCTGAGACAGAACTACCTTGGATATCTGTGCTGCTGGAAGATCTCTTCTCGCCAATCCTTTGGGAGCGATGATAGATTGGACTTCCCACATCATCTAACATCTGAGCTGGAAAGTCTCCTGAACACTGAGATAAGTTACCATGTGATGTATGGATACTGATGGCTGATTGCTTATTAAAAACCCTTCAGAAAGAAGAAAGTAATTTGAAGCATGAATAATACAGAATTAAAAACAATTTTTCCCCATCCCAACACACTAAAAATGTTTCATTTAATTGCTATTCATGAACATTTGTATTTGCCCTGTCATTAGTAAAGCTAAAATTAGAACACAGTATAGCAATTTATTATTAAGTATATATTTTTTTACTTTCATGTAAATCACCTTTTCCAGATCTCTGCAAGGTTTAATGGCTTGTTTTTAAGATTTTGAAAAGACAGCAAATCTGTTCAAAGACCAAAATAATTTAGTAGCTATTCCACCCTGTTCTCACACTCTCCTCTGAAAGATTCTCTGCCCAGCCATCTCCTCTGAAAGATTCTCTGCCCAGCCATCTCCTCTGAAAGATTCTCTGCCCAGCCATCTCCTCT
>NC_034415.1:13617208-13676284 GCF_002078875.1 Numida meleagris | reverse complement strand
CCATCTCCTCTGAAAGATTCTCTGCCCAGCCATCTCCTCTGAAAGATTCTCTGCCCAGCCATCTCCTCTGAAAGATTCTCTGCCCAGCCATCTCCATTGTAAAAATCTGCTCACAAGATGAGGACAGGAAACAGTTAAGTCTAATCAATGTAAAGTATTCCGCGGACAAAATGGCCTACTAGCCTAGTATTGTTGCTTAATGAATTCTACCCTATCCAGCTGAAGGAAATAGACTGAAAAAACATTAAAACATGCATCATCTTCCCAAGCTACTGTCACTTAAATAAGTGCAGACCTAAAAAATAAAAATGATCACTTTAAGTTCACGAAGAATCACAAGGCCATGTCAAAGAAAACAAAGGGAGGGGGGGAGGGGAAGAGAAAAATCTCATGACTCTTAAGCAGTAAATATCTAGAAGAGTATAAAAAGTTTGAGATTTCATACTTAACGATTTCTTGGGGAGCTGCATATTAAATCCCCCAATTTAAAGTTTATGAATACAGTCTAAATCAGTCTTAAAAGGTAGGAAGTTGACAGACAAGGGCAAAGAATCTCTGCTTTAACTTAGTATTTCCTGGCTTTTGTTGGTACAAGTCTGAGTCAAGTATTAGGTTTTTGTATTTAGTTCTCTTTTGAAAGACAATACAACATTTTCCTGTAGAACTGTGAGACACACAGATTGGAATGGATACTGTCATACTTCAGTGCCAGAATGACTATTTTACAAGTTCAAGGTAGACAAAGCATTTTGGATACTGACACGAGATCTTTTTGTCTTGTTTTTATTTCCACATTAGCTATACCTTTAATAGATTAACAGTAAAAGCTACTATTTCACACTGTTTGGAAAATACTTTAAATTTTTTTGCATGAGACAGAAATTCAACACAACTTCCTTCCTGAAATGTTCAATACCTAAACATTTACAGTAGCAGCAAGGCCTGCAAAAGATGACAACAACCACAGATTTTTCTAAAACTGAATATCAAATACTACTGCTACACCGCACCGGTAAACACTACCGAGTTCAAAATTTAAGTTTTTTTCATATTAATTAGTATCTACATAAAAGTAGTAAGAAGTGAATCCTTACACAGCAACTGTTAATGTTTTGGCAAACCTTAATATGCAAAGTGACACTCTGCTTTAGAATTTAAGTCAGATTTCAATGTCAACATAATGTTATAGTAATCAACTACCAAAAAAATGCATAGAAGCAAGCAAACATGTTAAAGTATGGTAAAATACCAGGACTCATTTTGTGCCTTCAAAAGTTCTGTTTTACTGCTAAACATGTATGCATTTCATTCTAAAGCAAACAAATATCACCATTAGTTTGGCACTCACCCATCAATCTGGGAGCTCTGGGTTTCAAAAGAACCTGGTTCAATACGAATACCTTCCTTTGGCAAACTTTTAACAAATTCTGAATACTGCTGACCAGGGTCATAAAGTTTGGCACTCTCACAGAGCGACTGGCAGTTCACTGGAAGAGATACAACCTGAGCATGCTGCAGCTGGAACAGGTTAACTGTTACCTGTTAGGAGAGGAAAAATTTCAGTATATCACTCACTAGGTATTTCTCAAATTAGTGAGAAGACATAAAGCAATTTAAAGAATACTACTAGAAAATTTTAGGAAATAGTAAAACTTTTAGGGGTGGATTTTGTGCAGGATTCCTGGATGTCTACTGCAGATGCTTCTTAGGAGACACTATTCCTCTTTTCCTCTCTGGCTTAACAAACACAGAAAATAGCAAAGAATTCCAGCTGTTTCCCACTTTGGATTGAGTAAGATAAACTGCATGGTTTGTTGCTACCAAAAAGGCAATTTTCACCCTCTGGACAGAACGTTGTAAAAGCTGCTCTGAAAGTAATGCCTCCTACCTCACTATGTTTGTCCATGACATCAGAGGTGGATGTTGGTGGTATGGCAGTTTTCTTCCACCCTTAAGAATCTTTGTATACTTCTACTTAAAAATTAGGCCAAGTCACCTTAGTGCCAATTGTATTTTGAAAAGCATACTTACAGCTTTAAGAGTAAGATCACACTGGTAAATAAGTTCCCGAAGCTGTGTTAAAACATCGCTTTTAAAGCTTTCCAAATCACTTCTTTTTTCTTCAACTTCTGCCATGCTTGCTTTATAGTATTCATTGGCCTCTTCAGCCTAGACAAAACACAAATAAAAGGGGTCAATGGACTACTTGCTACTAGAAGTGAGAAAAACTACAAGCACACATACAAAGCACAGCCTGTAATGGGAGATTCCCATTTAGGATAAAAGCCTGAATGAACATAGCATGATTAAAGTGAAGAATTATGAACAGACCAATTGCTCAAATGATCTCAGGGGGAAAGCATGAGCAAAATCAGTAAGCAACAGAAATTCATACTTTTTGAAGAGCCTCCTCTTCTAGCCTTCGTTTTTTTTCCAGTTGCTTGCTGACATCTTTCGCAAAGCTTCCACTTGAGCTAAGATGTTCCTCTTCAGCACGAGCAGTGCAGGATTTGGCCTTTTCATAGTCATCTTGACGCTGCATATATAGCAACTTTGCTTTTCTTAGAGAAGCTTCCAGCTCTTGCTGCAGAATGCCGCGAAAAACAAAAAAAGCAAAATAATGATTAAATTTTTTTTGTTATTTAATGTGATGTTCTAAGAAGATGTTATGCACAGATCTGTACTTCATAGTTTAAACAAAGTCATAGAAAAATAACCTCTTACAAATAGGATTATGCCGTGAAATTGATAGTTACATTCTACACCAATAAACCTTACAGATTCTACATGTGAATTGAAGCGCGTAAAGTGAGACAGCCTAGCTTGAAAGTGCTGACCTTCTGAAGAATTTGAGATTTAACACTGTTAGATATGAAAAATACCAACCATTTTTTTCTGTTCTCGTTGCCAAAGCTCCTTGATTTCTTTCCTTTGTCTATCCAACTCATTTTTTCTTCCCAGAAGAGGCTAAATAGGAAACATTAATAGAGTATGTAAAAGACTTCAAGGCTGAAAGTTTGTTCTTTCAAATAATCTGTGCTGTTGCAAAACTTAAAAATCTAAACAATATTTTTGTCATTTTCTGTAGTCTTACCTGCACAAATTTGTTAGACTGGAGAGCAGCAGCTGTTTGTTGCCAAAGTTGATTGTTCTCAATATCATTTTGAAATGCATTAAGGAATATTGATTGGAATGGCATATAATCCTAAAATTACGGAGAGAAAAAAACATTAGTATTCTAGGTAAAGCAGAGGTATGCTGACATTATAAATGTCAGTATAATTGAACTAGACTTCCTATTGCATTTAATAAAGTATTAATGCATGCATGGAGGTTATTTAGGCAAGAATGTTGAAAGTGACTGATTTCTCAGTTACTCATTTTACTAGGAAAACTCAGAAAGTCTACAAGTCCAAACCACAAAGGAGAGAAGACAGAGGGGGAAAAAAGCATATTGTGAAAACCATTAAGCTACTGTTTTTATTTTTTTAAGAAAACCAAATTTATTTATCCACATTTTCATAGAGGATGAGAAGGGAAAATACAAGAGATCTTTCACAGTGATTTGCCATATTAATCAATTCTGCATCAAATAAAAAACCTCTATTCCTCAGTGTCCCCAAATCTTCTCTTTTGAGGAAAGCCTCTGATACACATTGAGGACTTAAAAAGAGCCCCTAAGTCCTACTCACCTGGGGTCCAACAACAGCTTTAGCGGTTTCAGCCATTTTTGCTAAGTTTTTAGCACACTCCACTTCTGTTAAAAAACATAAGATAATCACACAATTAACTTTTTACTGTAACGATTACACCACATGCTAAATGCTTTTTACGTTCTTCCTCTAAGAGATAGGCTAGGATCACCTTCACTTTGTTACAGGCTTTTAATTACAGGAAATTGGTGATAGTTCTGTCTATTTCAGTGGAATAGTTACTAATTTAGAAATCACATTATTGACACTCTGCAGCGCAGAGGCCTGGCAACAGATTTAATTCCATCATGACAAAGCTGATTAAATGCCAAAAAGAGCCACTCACCCAAGCTAAGCTTTTTTTCTACCCATGCGACTACATCCTTGGTATATTTTGACCACGCTTTAGCATACGACAGAGCTGATTCAATTCCACTGTCATTCCTTAGGAGCATGCTGTCAACCTCCTCTGCTCGAAGATGTCCTGAAAATAAAGCATCAAACACAATGGAGTGAATTTTAGACACGACCACACACTGAGTGCAAAGCCAGTATTAGCCAACTGTGAATACTTAAGCAGCTCGCATCCCGAGTTGTTCTTTAATGCTAGTTGACTCTAAACAGGACTGACAGAGGTTTTAGAACAAATTAAAGGGTCATAGTATTTTATCTTTACTAGTCATATGGTTGGTAAGACTTTCTTTAAGAAAGTGACCAAACAAAACATCAATCATACAATGACATACAGAAGAAGTTGTTTGGGTCTTGTTTTCTTTAACTCTCCCCAAAAAAGCAACTCCAAGTGGTTATTCACAGAAGCATAAAGCCTCTGCAATAGCTTTTTTTTTATGCTAAAGTTTTACTGGAAGCAAAGGTGTTAAAAGCAAAGTGACCAAGATAAGCACAATTGTGTATCTGTTTTCACTAAATATTAAAGGAATGACCCACCTTGAATATCATCCCTTTCATGCAGTGAGCCCCCAGACTCCACTGAGAGATTCTCAAAAGACTGGTGTACAAAAAATAAAAAGATCAAATTAGAGAAGTAAAGCAGAAAAGCTCTTACTAGAACTAACAGGTTATCAAATTCAGTGACATCATCTGCCCCTTGCCCCTCCTCCTTTTTCTTTTTTTTTTTGCAAATCAAGCAAGAAATTCCTGTAATTTCCTCTCAAATATAGGTTTCCATGTAAGCTCTCATAGCTGTTAACCGAGACATAACAAATAGCAGAATATCACAACTTATCTTTAAACCAACAATCTTGAAAGGTTGTAATGAAAAAATGATTTAACACAGAGTCAGTACTTAAGTAACCAGCAGCTTTTATTGGAGTTTTGTGTGCAGCTTTGGGTGCCACAATATAAAGAGAACATGGACCTACTAGAGAACATCCAAAGGAGTGGAACTTACAAAGATGGGGAAGGGTCTAAGGAATGGTTGAGGTCCCTGGGTTTGCACAGCCCTGAGCAGTGGCTAAGGGAAGGCCTCATGGCAGCTGCAACTCCTCACAGGGAGTGGAGGGGCAACACTGAGCTCTGCTCTCTGGGGACAGCAGCAGGGCCAGAGGGAACAGCATGGAGCTGTGTCAGGAGACACAGGCAGGTGGGAGTTAGGGAAAGGTTCTGCACCAGACTGTGGTGAGCATGGAACAGGCTATTCAGCACATAGTTTTGGGGCCAAGACCTATCAGTTTCAAGGAGCATTTGGACAACACTCAGACATAGGGTTTGATTTTTGAGTGGTTCTGCATGGATCCAGGAGTTGGACTCGATGATCCTTGTAGGTCCCTCCCAACTTGGGATGTTCTACAACTCCCTGCCTACATTTTCAAAAGCATTTCAAACAGACCTATTGTAGTCTACACATAATAGACCATTCTACAACCCCTTAGAATCCTGGATTTCTTCCTTAGGAGAATAAAGCTATGATTTTTTCTAAATTACTCACAGGTGTGCACTGTAGGCATGACAGCTGACTAGTAATACTTCCTAACAAAACACTGATAATCAATACAGCCTAAGAATTTAATCCAATAATAAGTAAATGGAATTTACCTTAGCATAAGATTTTATCCTTACCTTTGTCCTGATACAGCATTTTGCCACCCCTTTATTTGTGCAAGTAAAATTATTTGTAGGGTTATACTGTAAACCAGGTCACTGAGTAAATGCAAGATAACGAAGAAGTCTACCTACTAAAAACCTTCCCCTGGCATTAAAAATATATATATATTTATTTTAAAGACCTGCATCATTTTAAATGAATGAATTACTCTGGGAAACTCAGAAGCAGAGAGCAGACAGAAGATAAAGGCAAAGAAATATCTGCAAAGTAGTCTTAAGCTTTAGAAGAACAGTGTGCTTCTATTTTATATTTTGGTGCTGTTTTATTTTCAGATTTAAAGTTAAAATGGAGCACGGTAGCAATGGTGCAAGTAGGGTTTTTTTGTTGCTGTTTGTCTTTTTATTTAAATGTACATAGGAACTGATCATAAATAAGATAAGTCCCTGGACAATCACTGTTCACTTCACAGCAAAAACAGTTTTTCCATAAACCTAAACATGCAAGGATCAATCACTAGTTGCACTAGATTCAATGTAACAACAGGCTAAAGAACAGCTCAGTTCCTAGAAAAGTGGAAGACTTCTACAGTTGCTGTCTAATTGTAGAGTTCTAGTAAAATGGAATGACATTTTTAAGAATAGGTAGGAAACCAATCTCTAGATTCAGATTTCGTGTTTTGTTGATACACAGCTTTGAATGCATCAGTATTCCATTGCACAGAAAACCTGAACATTCCACAGATTTAGTTTTTATTTTGGTGTCAAGTAGTACCATCTTGAAGTAACTTTTAAAGTGAGATACACTTGTTAAGAAAGAATAAACAAGAAAAGGAAAGAAAACCATATAATTTATACCAACTCAATAGGTACTTAAAATTTCTGGTCCTAAAAAGTTATTTCCCAGTCTTTAAGACTTAATCATTTTAGTCCTGAGAACTGCTCACTCATTTCCAGCAAATCAGGCAGATGGTCAGGTTAGGAGGCCCCTAACTTAATAGGCCACTAAAAGTCTTGCTCCTTAATTCACAGTCAGGCTATTTACATGTTAAATTCTACCAGAATGCTATGGTCTCATCTTTAAGATAAAGCTAGTTGGTATGTTCAACTACTGAATGTATGCATCTACAAAAATGCATAGTTAATATAGCTTCTCTCACATTTTGCAATTAACTCCTCCTAATCCAACTACTAGATGGCCTTCAAATTTCTCTCTGAATAGCAAACCCAAATGAAATGCTTCTTGTATTCAATATGTATTTATTTGTCTGCAACGTAGATATATCACGACAGATTTCCAAGAAATTCAACCACGTTATCCTACCCGCTCCAAAACTTAAAACTGTTCCCTTCCATGCTAGGAAAAGCAAACAACACTAAAAAATTGGGCCTTTAAATATAGCCTGGTGACTTCTAAGCACCTAGACCAGAACTGCTTCTTGATTTCACTGTATTCTAACTTCCACTTGATTGTCCCTTACCCCTACATTTAGAATCATGAACTGCACAGTGTTGCTATGATCAAGTTGCATGAAGGAACAGTCTTATGTACTTTTCAGTAAAACCTTTGTAAGACAACAATCTATGATTTTTCACCCTGCTACATGTTCATTTGTCATAGGCACCAATTATTAGTGATACTTTCATAACAAAGTAATTTGGATTGATTTATCTGAAAATCTGATTCTAGACTAGCAAAAACTTCAATTTTTTTTTTTTTTTAAATCTTACCTTCTGAGTGTTTGTTTACAAGGCAGTTTAAAACCCTAATGTTTTTCTTTGGCTACCTGTAAGTTGACACTGCTATTTTTAGCTTTCTTTGTGAGTTATTTAAATAGTTATGGTACAGACTGGGCTCTCAAAGAACAACATGTTACTTCGTAAGGAATAACTGTCTTCAATAGCCAAAAAAGTCAAACCCCAGTTTAGCTTCTAGACCAGACACATATAATTCAACTACTCCTGCATGCAAATCATTCATTTAATCAAGTACATTCTTGTGAAGTATTTAGTTCTTAAAATCTCAAGTATGCTTACAAGCAGGTTGTTTATCCTAATATTTGGATGCTACTCCAGTTGAATCATCACCAGCATTCAGAACTGAGAATATATTCAAGTACCTGAAATCCTGACAAGTTTTCCCCCCCATTGGTTTAATTTATCTTAACATTCAGAGGACTCAAAATGTCCCAGCCATACAGTGCATAGAGTTTCAGTGAAAATGAAGGTCTCCTTTAAAAGGTATGATTTCACACTCCAATAGAACGTGGTTAGCCTACCCGACTTCTCCGAGATACAGGAAGTCCCAGTGACGAGCCATTGTCTACATCTCCCATAAGGAAGTCTGAAATACTACCAGAAAGACAAAGAACTGTTACTTCATTACTTAACTGAAGCAATTTCAGATCACTGAGAACAAAAATTCAGATAGTCTCAAATTTTCTTTGGAAGTTCTGCAAAAAGATTTTTGGAAGTGGTTTTGAATTCCTTGCAATTTCTATACCACCCCATTGCTTTTCTTTTTACTAGAAATACTAACACCATAGCAGAGCAATATTAGAGATAGGTTAATACAAGTTAATGTATCTGACAATATTTGTCTAAAAGAAAATAAAAGGTTTTGTTGTTTAGCCTTAATTTCATTAAGCTCCACTGAGCTCTTAAAACTCCTGAATTCCAACTTACACGTTCCCAAACGTGAATGCCAATGTTTCAATGGAAGAAAATACTTCACTGAAGAGTTCTCTTTTGTTTTCTTCATTAACTTCTTTGAAGTTCACCGCTTAGGGAAAAAAAAACAAAACCAAAGGGTGAGAGGTGGAGTCAAGCAAGTTCACCACGCCTGAAGACAAATTCATACACAAAGTAACAGAACAGGCAATATTATATTTTTAACGTATTTTTAAAATTGTTCAGAAAAAACCTTAAACACTAAAGGAAAGAAACAAACACCACCCAGATGCTTCCCACAGTGCAAACAGATTGCTTTCTCACATCCTGCATCTTCCCACTTAAGCAGTTTTTTGTGAGAACATGATGGCAGTGTTGGGGGGACAGAAAAACATTTACCATTGAGCATCAAATCACAGCAGCAGCAACGCCATAGAACAGCTCACAAAAACAAAGGCAAAATATTTGAGCAATTTCTTTTCTCCTTTCCTGGGTAGAAATTTCAGAACAGGAGTAGTAGTTCGAAGGTCCCCCCCGGTCTGTATGCAATCCTATGCACACACCGAACACAAGATTTCTGACTTGAGTATTGATAAATAAGAAGCTGCCAAAAGGTAATGTCCTTTGCAAAACACTTCAACTGTAGCTTCACAGTCTGGCAAAACCCCCTCGGGCTGTTAAAAGTGAGGAAGAAAGAAGGCAGAGGTATCACTGTTTCAAAATAGGAAAGGGAAATTTTTTGTACAAACTAAACAGCTTGAACTGGTGACGAAGAACCGTGTTTAGACAAGTAACATTCACCCTGTAACAGACTTCCATAACCAACTGGAATAATATGGAGATGAGAGAAGCAATTAATTCAGACTTTCTGCTAACACAACTGCCAGACAAGGGGAAGAAGGGAGAAGGCAGAAGACAAAAGCCATGCTTTTATCTAGCTTCCAAATCAATTCCTAAATTGCTGGTCACCGGAGTTTTTTGTATGGAAGTCAAGTACACCCCTTTGAGCCAAAGCAGAGTCCTCTAGATGGAATTCTGTTTTACTCTGGGAGCCAATTCTACATTAGGAGTTGCTTTTAAAAGCTTAATTTTATTTAAACACCACAATATTCTTCATCATCTATATTCCAAAATTACACTAATTATCGTATTTTTCAGAGATACTACAGTGGCATATACAGCTATTCACTCATTTTCATCACTTTTAATTGTAATTTTATTTATCATTTTTTCCAAGACCTGTGACTATTAGTTTATCCTTCCTACATTCCAAGTACTACTCTGGAAATAATGGACTGCAATGACTTCTAAAGTAGCAAACATTAGTTCACTTTTAAACATTAGCCATTCTATACACATTTTCTCAACAAATTAAGTTAATAGACTTTAATCTTAAAGAGCATTCAAGCTTCCTGCCAGGTGCCTAAACACTAGTGGGTAACAAAGAATGTACAGCAATCTGCTCCCCCATTAGATTTCCTTTGTGAAAGGAAAAGTTTTTAACCAGTGAATTAACAGAATTGAATCCATTTCTTTTTATACAGCATGCCAACAGGCCTGAACATCTTTATAACAACCATTTCAGTACAAAGGTATTGCAGAAAGTATGTATTCGTCTTTTGGGCTATTTCCACAATTACTTGCAGACCTGGAAAAATCTGTTGTAACAAGCCTACAGCAACACAAAACATACTACAAAAATGTTAACAGTCTTTGTAGCCACAGTTCACTGCTACATTAATGCTTCTCCCATCTCCTCACTGCTCTGCTACATTTTGTGATTACATAGAAGTCTCTGGCAAATTTGTTTGAAATGAGACTAAATAAAGCTCCACACAGAACAATTTTTGAACAACTTTGTAAATACCAGTGGTTTAAAAAAAATAAATCAAGTTAGGTGAAAGTCTCAACTTTCCAGAGATTACACTGCTTATAAACCTTAACTCTGCATTCCAAGTCAGTAAGCAACAAACGTTATTATGAGATCTATTGATTAAAAGTGACTAATGACTGGAAAAATCATTTGAGTACCAGCACGACAAGCAAATCACTTCAAAATTAAAAGCAACCGATAAAAACCGACTGTATGTTCAAAGCACTTACCATTGCAACACTCATGCATCCATTAGCCGCAGAATCTTCAGACAAGAGCAACTCTTTCACTTTGCTAATGAGACATTAATACAGATAATCTCTTCCTAAATGAATGCCGCCCATTTCACTTTGCCTTCCTGTTCCAGGAGTTTTGTTAAGCTTCACATGTTGTCTACCAGATAAATCGTTTCTTTTCAGGATCCATCACAAAGTGAATGAAAAATCTCAAATTTTTTTTTTTTTTTTTGAGAATTACCACATCTCCCCTCCGCCCCCCAAAAGTTAGCCCAATCTCCAATTCAATTGAATACAAACAGCTTTCTTCTCGCTTATAATCACTGGAATGCTGATGTACTTAACATCAACTTTAAACAAGCACGCTCTTTCCCCAGGACATCCTGACTGCACACAATAGCTACTGACAACAATGAACTATAGTAATACTTCCATGTCTGGAAATGACAGCTATCTATCTATAGATCTACGCATTTCAAAGCGGGTATGCAACATAGCAACGCTTTTAAGTAAGACTTCAGATAGCAGACAATGAGCTTAGAAAAATTATTTGGTAGCAATACATTAAGAACTGGAAGCCAGCACCTGAAACACAAACCTGGCTTACATTAAAGTGGATCTGTTTTTGCAATACTAGCAAGACTGTGTTCAGACTGAGGTATCCTCACCAGAATGCTGCCCAGTACTGCTGAGTTTCAGTTTCTGGGTCAAGCCATCAAAGCTTTCTGAATCAATCACAGAACAGGCTGCAGAACCAGCAGACACCATGGGACTTCAGGAAGCTGCAGTCCCAGGAGATGGCACAGTGCCTGAGGACACCTGCGCAAAGCTTCGGAGACTCAGCAAAGAAGTTGTTGAGCATCAAGACTGAAGTGCAGCCAGGGCCTTTAAAAAACAACACTTAGAAAACTCTCCGTGACCACGGCGCACAGTGCCCTCGTGCCCCCTGCCAGTCTGAGGACAACACAACCCCTGGCCCAGGGGACAGAGTGAGCAGGAGCTCCCTCGATTCCTCCTTCCACTCCCCAGAGACTTGTGCATGTCTGTGAGCAGCACCACTTCCCTGCCAGAGGTGAGCACAGCCAGGACACCTCAAGTACAGACCACAGAACTTGCTCTCTGCTGGTCAGTTTTCTCACACCCGGCTGGCTGATAGGGTGCCACCATCACCTTCCACTTCCTCAGACAGGAATATAACTTCAATCCATACTTCACTAGCTGCATTTTAAGCACGGAGCCAACAAGCAGCTAGCTGACATGTTGGATCTGACCATCTCTGCAACCTGTTTTCTTAAACTCCCAAACACTTTCAAGAACCCTTCAGAACTGTTTCAAAAACAAACACCACTCAAACAAAAACAACTAAATCCAGAAAAAAACAAATGTCCTCCATAATGGCAGTTATTTTAATGCTTCTTGTTATTATCCTGTACCTTTAAAAACACTTGTAAATAAAAATTGGGAGTAAAAGCGATAAAATGCTAACTGGAAAAAGGAGATCCCAGGAATGCTGTTTTCACAACAACAGTGCAACAGCAGGCTGTCCAAGCACCCCAGTTCTACTTCTAGCTCCATGCCATACAATTCTACCAACCTGTACATATAACCAGGACTGGCAACCTCTTCATTAGCTCACTGCAAACATGATAAGTTTTAGGAACTGTTTCCTACTCACTCCATAATAACTTTTGCCTTGAATTTACACCACAGATAGACCAAATTGAAATTATTTCACCTTACTAGAAGTATTTAACTTTGATGCAGAACTGATGAAAGAAAAACATCAACAGAAATTTCTAATAAGCACAATTTTCCTTACTAGGAATCTTTTTCTATTTTAGTGATTCAACTAAATCAAAAGGAACAACTTAGAGCAAAAGAACATTTGCAGCCTTGAATTCATTATGTGATCATGAGAACCACACATTTTGTGTTGTTTGCAGCCCCCAACTATTTAAGGATGCCAAGAGGGAAAATAACTATGAGTATGACTGCGTGCCAGACTGGGAAGTAACTTCCAGAAATAGGAGTCTGAACAGTTTCCAAGAAAGAAGCTTCAGTGAGTCTTCATTCTTCCAGACTGAGCGAGGTGTCATTTGAAAAGACACTCTTCAGAAAACACACAAGTAAGCATGGATGAGGAATACAGTTCAAGCAGAGAGATATACTGAATCAAGTCACGTCCAATCTGTATTAGCTCAAAGTTCATGGGGCCTGGCAAGATTCAGCCCAGAGTACTGAGGGAGTTAGCAGACATTATAGCTGGACCCATCTCAACAATTTACCATAGGTCTTGGGAGCCTGGAGAGAATCCTGCTGACTGGAAGTCAGCCAATGTTATACCAATCTCTACAAGAAGGGCACAAGAGAAGACCCATGAAACCACAGACTTGTTAGCCTAACCTCTGTCCTTGAAAAGTTTGGGTACTATTGAAAGGCATTTAAATAACTAAGTATTATCAGGCATAGTAAACATGGGCTGAGGAACGGTAAATCCTGTCTTAGTGACTTGAGATCCTACTATAGTAAGGTTACTTACTTGGTGGATGAAGGGAAGGCAGAGGATGTGATCTTTCTGGATTTTACTAAGGCCTTTGACATCATCCCTCACAGTATCCTTCCAGACAAATTGTCCAACTCAGAGATAATCAGGTGCAAGCTATGCTGGGTGATCAAGCAGAGCTCAAAGGGTTGTAGTGAATAGGGCTATGTCTGGCTGCTGGCAGGTCACTAGTGGTGTTCCCCATGGTTCAACTCTAGGGCCAGTCTTGTTCAATGTTTTTAATCAACAGCCTGGATACAGCAGCTGAATGTGTCCTTAGCAAGTTAAATGGCAATACTGAACTGGAAAATGCTATTAACTGGAACAAGCTTCCTAGAGAGTGGTTGATGGGTTGCCCCATGCCTGACAGTATTCAAGCAGCATTTGAATAATGCCCTGAAGTGGTCAGGCAGTTGGACTTATCTTTGCAAGTCCCTTCCAACTCAATTATTATATGCAATTAAAGGTATAGCCAGAGAGATCAAGTGACTTCTTCTCCCTCCACATTTTCCTGCAAGCTCAGACTAAAATGGTGAAGTTTGGCATTACCTGTTCTGCCAAACATCATTCTCTGTATCAAGATTAAGGTAACATGCTATAGTTAGTTTTTCCTTCAATCTAAGAGAAAAAGCATTAGATATCAAAAGAACAGAACCGCAAACATAATCAAAGCAGAATCACATTCATTTTATTCCCAGCAGAGGACCTGAGACGTGACTGAGATAGCCTTGAGCGAGGAGGCACAAGCACTCTAATTTTTGCTAACAGTCAAAACATTCCCACTTAGAATAGTTTAAAGGGAGCGGTATGTCTGCACAGGACACTACATCTAAATCATAGCGCAACTTGTCAGACTTAAGAGAATGCATCACAAGCCAGATCTTCAAATCTTCTCACAGTCACTGTTTCTAAAGTTACTCTAATAGATTTCATTCAGAGCAAAGGCAGCCACTTCTTAAAATCATCAGCTGACCCTAGATGAAGCTCCAAATACAAACTAGATTTGGCATTCTGCAGAGATTCTCAGACATGTTTCTAGAATCTAAAACAGTTATGTTCCTATTTCTGAAGAGGGAAAAAAATCATGTGTAAATTCCAGGTCATTGCTATTTCATATTCTCTTAAATAAACATCAGAAATTTTCCGCTGCCGGTTAAACTTCCTAGTCATAAATCTGACTCCAGAGTGCTTCCACGTCTTTTAATAGTTCTGTCCTCCAGTAACAAGAAGCAGATTATCCAGATGAACTTATTTCATAATGTCGCATTAACACAGCCTGAGAAGACACAGGAAAAAGGATACTACTTCTAACCTACTGAGTCTCACATTCTTGTAACTTCCTGTTTATTCAAAAGTTACATTGCTTCTAGTGAAATAGCAGCGGTTGAAAAATCTGTGAACTTGTGTGTTACAGACAGGCCACTGTAAGCAAACACAAGGTCTGATATGATCACTATTCACCGCAACATGCTGTATTTTACTTCCTCAGTTCCAGCAGAAGCTTACTTCTGTTTGAATACAAAAACAGAGTAATATAATACTCACACAAAAACCAGCTGTAAAAACCAAACAGGTACTGAAGACAAACTGCCCTTATGTTTACTAAGGATGATGCTACGGGGGAGATAGGCCTTTTTCATACAGCAAGTTCTGCTGTTCTCAGAGAGGACTGAAGTAACTAATAGAGCTGAAGCCATGTAACTCTCCACTTCTACCCCTAGAAATGGGGCAGAAATTCCTAGATGTGAGGAATAATGTAAATGTACGTAAATGCAGTACAAACAGTACAAACATTACAAACAGTAATAAGTGATACTGAAGTATTTATATATAAAATCTCTATCAAAGGCTACAGATACAGAGGCAGGACTGACTGAAACCACAGGCTTCAGTTTCACCTAGAGCTGTTTCCTTGACAATTAACTTGGGAACTCCACAGCACAAGGTCACACAGCACTGCATCAGAAGAATGATGATTCACCACAGAGTGAGTTTGTGTCTGCTTTAGCCAAAGAATAATCAGACCATTTAAGCCAGCCGCTTAATTCTAGGCCAGTTGAATGTACGCTGCTTATAAAACAGATGAGTAACTCCATGAGAAACTATTTAGAATTCTACTAACAGTAATTTCATACCACAGTGTTTCATTTCATCAGATAACACAATCTACTTACTTATTTAGCCTAAGTGAATGAACACATTTGCGTCAGATTAGCACTGCGCACCCTGCAATCACTTAGGAGGTATCTCAAAGTTAGATTTTCAGCATCAAACCACTGCCTATAAAAATTATTTCAAGTAGTAACATAAACAAGGGGAAAACAAGTCAAAACTTGCACTCAATTCCAGCTCAAGGACAAAGACCAACTGTAGCAAAATCATTTTCTACCATACTTTTTTTCCCCCTCTGAGGTTTCTCATCATACAAGATATTCATATTTAAGAAAGCCCAAGTGAGCTACAGTTCAACACAGACTCTTCAGACATACCTAAACTAGTGTCTTACAACTTGACCCACTTAAACACATTTGTCAGCAAACTGGATGACATGACTGTACTGCCTTTGTTTCAAGTGGTATTCTTAGAATAAAGAATAGAGTTATTTCCAAATTCTATATTGATACAATATACCGTGTTTTTCTAACAGTAGTTTTTCTTTCCACCTAGGAAATCATGCAATCCTCTGTGACTATAGCTCCTAACAAACTCAACACATTAAGTGAACTCAACAACACAAAATGTTTGTAGCTAGTTTATTTGAAGTGTAAAACATCAGCATAAGAAAGTGTTTTTATCTGTGTTGCCAAAAAGCAGCTTAGCAGAAGTTATTTTTCCTAATCATTTATCTGGAAAATGAGTAAGTCATAAAATAACTATTCAGAGCAGCCATTCTGCAAACCAGGAAGAAACAGATGCATGTAAGAAGCACCAACATATCTGACCAGAATCCAGTGCTACTGAAATTCAATGACAGAACAGAGTGCGCAAGGATAAGAGAAGAAACATGTATGGCACCAGGTTCAGAAGGCTGCAAATACTCTGAAGAAATGGATTAGAATTCAAAACATATTACACCAGAACACGCTCGCTCAGAATTACGTAATTCAGAATATTAATTCTCCACTTCAGAAGGCAAAGGGTATTGGAGAAAAATACTTAAGATCTGGACAAATGGTTCTCTAGAACTACACAAAGTGGCCTAGGACTAAGAGCAGACTTGAAATCAAATACCAAAATTGACAAAAAAGTGACAGTATTAAAAAGAAGGCCAAAATAATTATGAGATGTGTCAACAGTATTACCACATAAGACAAGGAAAGAAATCCTACTGCTTTATTCAGCGACAGTAATCACGAATGGCATAGGCAGAGATCAGTTCGGGGCACTGCATATCAGTAACAATCTTGATAAAGCAAGTAGTCCAGGAAGGATAAATATCATTGCAAAAGTTTTCAGAAACATGATTTAGCAAAAGTTGATACAATTTGATTACTTGCATATCATAGAATTACAGAATGGCTTAGGTTGGAAGGGACCCCAAGGATCAAGTTCCAACCCTCCTGCCACAGGCAGAGCCACCAGCCTCCGGATCTGGTACTAGACCAGGTTGCCCAGGGCCCCATCCAAACTGGTCTTGAACTCCACCAGGGATGGAGCATCCACGGCCTCTCTGAGCAGCCTGTTCAAGCACCTCACCGCTCTCACTGTGAAGAGCTTTGCCCTGACATCCAGTCTAAACCTTCCCTCCTTGAGCTTTAAACCATTCCCTCTTGAGTCAGTTCTCCTCAAGGTTTCCCACCTTAAACAAAGAACAGCTGAACACTGTCCTGTGTTCAATTAAATTAGAGAATAGTGGAAGACACAGAAGTTAAGTTTGAAAACAGCTAATCTAAGGTGGCTGTAGAATTGTGTTCACTGAATTGGCAGTGTGAATTCAGGCATGCTAAGGTAATTAGGAAATGGGGAGTAACCTAGAACAAGGAGAAAACCTAAACTAGGCTTCTCTTACAGAGGATATTCCACATGAATTAAGACAGGCAAAAGGTGTGCACATTTAACCTTTCTCAAAGTATTACTCATGCCACATGGAAGAAGCCATTCATTCCACAGGAATACACTGGCCTTATTCTAGAATAGTGAGAGCTGCAGTCAAAGACAACACAAAGAAGAAACAGCTATGATTTATTGGGCTGGAACAATTGTGTGTTTTGCCATTTGTATCTGACATGCAAAGAACTGCAACAGTAAAGACCAGCAACAGAAAGTACTTAAAAGCAAAAAAAGGGCTTGCAGGCATGTATGCATCTTAACCATGCTATGATCTATTTGAAGGAATTTATAGAAAAAAGCATTAAGACTATTCAGATTTGGATTGCTCATTTAAATATTTCTTCACTTTATATAAATTTAACACCATCCTTACAAATTCACAGAACTAAGCAAAGGCTTTTAGCAAATCTCTAAGTGGATAAACCCAAGGTTTATATTCTATGATATTATCCTGAAACACATGGGTCAAGATCTAGATCAAAAGCTTGTGCTTTTAGAATTCAGTGTGGTTTTACAGCTAGCTTCCTATAAACAGGGTTTTATTCCAGCAACAAGAGAATAAGCTTTTCAGTATGAAATTCCACTTTGAGAAGGTATGTCAATGTTCTACTATTAAAAAACGTATTTCTTCTGTATATGTAGAATCCCACCTACAACTTCAAGACACAGCCAGTCAAGCGACTCACTAAAATTCCCCCCCCCCCATGTTTGAAAATAAAAATTTCCTTACCTTTTACTTTTGCAATAACTGTTCCTGCAGCACTAAGAATATCGACTGAGTTTAGAGTCTGATGCTTATTTATCACTGCTTTTAAAACACGCAGCAAGTCTCCCAAGCGTTCGTGTACCGCTTGATGCAGGCCATCTTGGTCTCCTGAAAAAGTAAAGAAGAAACGACATTAAAAACAGTGAATCAGTGACATTAAAAACCACTTTGGTAGTATTCAGCACAATGAAATAGGGCATATGGAAGCCGGGCCTGCTTAGAACAAGAAAATTTTTTAAGAAGTGATACTAGCATTTGCCAATACTTCATATGCAAATAACGTGCATCATGGCAAGAAGTCATTTTTCCAAAAAAGTCAAGAATAACTTAAAAATAGAAAATAAACCCCACAACATTAGAGATTACATACCAATACTCTCAGGTTTCTGAATTAAACCAACTTATATCATTTCGGCAGTCACCGCTTTGATAATTACACAGATTCAGACAAGTGCGTCATCAAAAGTAGATTTGGATTGCATGTTAGATTTTTTCTCACTTGATACAAATTCAATGCTACCTCTGTATATTCACGTAAGTAAAGATTTTTGGCAAGTGTTGTTTTTTTTATTTAACTCGTGTCATTTAAATCTTAAGCATCTTTAGTATATACGCCCAGATCTCCACAGGTCTTTCTTCAGGCATGTCAATCCAAATTAAAAGAAACCAACACCTGATCACCTAAATCATTTTGTTGAATTAGGCCTAAACTAGAAAAAATTCTCACATAAACACTCACACAGTGCTAGGTCCATGCCTTTCTACACCATATTTCTCTCGCTTTGTGCCTCCACCCCTCACCCCTCTTAAAAAAAAGAATCCTTGCTGCATACATTGCACAGGTTAAGCCACAAGCTCTTCCTTTCTGCTGCAAAAGAGGTGTTGGTGCACATAATTTAAGTTTCACATGCATCAGAGTGCTGTGTTGCAAGCTGTGGTAAAAAGCTTTCAAACTCTAGCTTATGTAAAAGAAAAAGAGGATCTAGTACAAGCTGACTCACTTCCTCAGAGAAAAAGGAATGGCATTTCTGTGTTGTCTGTGGGCATTATAACAAATAAGTCCATACAGACAATTTAGCACAGTGCCAATAGAGCCAATGATTTCAGATTTCAGTTTCAATTTTGAGTTATTTTATTCAGACTAAGACATTACATTTGGACTAGAAGTACCTATTTCTTTCTGAAGAAAGAATGAAGTCCAACATGACATGTCATTATGGTGTATCACTACTGTCATGCATGTAGGTGGGAAGACCAAATGAGTAATACAGCATTATATCCAGTGCAAAAGTCCCCAAAAGCAAGCCTCACAAGGACGATTGTACTTCAGACTTTATCTCCCTAGATGTCAAATATAAGATTTTTTTTTTTCCCCCCCAACTCGGGCTAGCTTGTACACTGTCAAAGAAAAAACCTTGACTCAGGAAGTGGACTACAGCAAAAAGATTATCTACCATTCACTGGCACTTTGTGTGTTTTTTCCTGCTGGATGGGGGCTAGGAAGCTCTGTATCCTTAACAGGATATACAGAAATCTAGAAAAAGCCATCTTATACCACCATAGATTAAGAAAGCTCTCTGTAATTCATTAAACACAGTTGTAGCTTTAATCTTTATTCACAAGTAGCATTCCATAATTTTTAACTGACAATACGAACACAACAACAGCAAAAAGTGTCAAGAGGTCAGCACTAAATGTGTCAAGAATTCTGTACATACACATGACTGGTAGAGGTAATTTACAACAAACACACACTGATGAAAAGGCTCAAGGTTTAAAATTTAATGCAGAAAACCAGGCTGGAAACTTCCCACTGAAAGCAACAGGAGCAGATGCTGGGACCTTGGATAAGAGATAATTTACAGGGGGTCTGCAAGAGGTCTACAAAAATAAATAAATCAAGAAAGGTGTGAAAATAGTGGATAGAATCAACTGCTTAACACCTGTCAGTTAAAAATAAACATTTCAGATAATTAAATAGAGCAAGCAAGAGCTAGATTCAAAGCAAAAAAGATGGTGATTCCTCATGTAAGAGACCTGTGCAACTCCTCAAAGCAAAGCACTGATAGAAGGTTGCATAGAAACAAGGACAGACAAGACAAGCTCTTCTGAGTGCCCCCTCGGGTTACAAGTGAGATAACAAATGCTTTACTGGATCATGCCAGGGTCCAGTTAGCCCGTGCCTGATGCAGCAGTAGGTGATGCTGCTCAGGAGACTAGCCAAGACTGGCTGCTTTCTGTGCTACAGCTGCCTCAGATCCCCCTGCACCCACAGCTATTGCACCACACTTCCTGGGCACTTCTGTAAGCAGTTACTGCCCACTGCCTTTAAATTCATCAAATTCCTTTTGAGCCTACCCCCACAATCTCTTTTTACTCTACTCCTCTCTTTGCTGAGTTACTAAGCATTGTACAGAAACTACGTAACATGCACCAGCTCAAGAAGTTCCCTATGAAGAAAGCATTCAGAGGATGACAGAAGTATTATATATGTTCAACTTAGTATTTTTTACTTTTCTCTAGCTATTGGCTATTTATCACTTCTGGCAGTGGTTGGAGCTCAGACACTGAGTTAGACACAGCTTTAGTTTGAACCAGCACTGCCACTGTCACCTCCAAATACTTGGAGAAGTTCCACAGCCATTACAGATAATTATAACGGTCCCTTTGGGCTTTAATCCATCAAAGGCTCAACTGTAGTCCCATCAAAGAAACAATAAATGCTGTTTGGAGTATTGGGTAGTTCCAGGCAAAGATAAGGGAAAAAAACAAAGACAGCAAAGCTGCACTGGTGTCCAGAAACCAAAAGAGGATCCTACAACACCAAGAACATACCTGAAAATTCTAGTAACGTGCTATTTTTAGGAAACTGGATATTTGATAAAGACAGGCAATTCCTTTTAGTTAATTAAGAAACAAATACAGTGACTTAAGTTTTGAAACATGTTGTCTGTGTAGGTAGCATCTCATCTCTTCTTTCAAATCTTTGGATACAGGCAAAACTTCCAGAATCCTTCCTTGGTGATTAATAATTTAGATTGGCTGGACTGCAAAAGAAAGGCTTATCTGGGGGCACTTGAAGCTATATACCACAAGCCTCCTCTATTACCTGTCTCTATTTAGCTAGAATGCATGCAGTCCTCACCTGAGGGGCATAAGGGTCAGCTGCAGAGACTGTCTGTACAAGCATACCACCTGACCAGAACTGTATCTCTTCTGTAGACAAGATGGAGGCACCCTTGTCTTCTGAAGGGCACATGCCCACTTGTGGATGGAGGGAAAACAGTTCCTGATGATGGGATCTGGAATACCCACACACGTATCCCACAACCAGATCCTCTTGGTGACATGGTGGGCAGACTTCTCATCCCCTAACAAATGTGGGACAGGGGAAACAAGGTTAGGATGCAGCCAAGCCAGCCTACAGTTTGCTTCCAGTCCATCCTCGGGAAGGAGCGCATCATGGGCATATGAGAAACTAAAAAAGTTGTTCTGCAGAATTCAGTACAATGCACAATACAGGCTTGTCATTACAGGATAAGGACAGACTCTTAAGGTTCCTTACGTTAAAAAAAATAATATGGCAAGCTAATTAAAATATATCTGATATCAAGATGCAGTTTCTTAGTGTTAACATTTGATAATACCCTCCCATACAAGTAGAGTTGGGGAAAAACGAAAGCCAAAAAAGGGGGGGGAGAGAGAGAGAGAGAGAGAGAGAGAGAGAGGAAGCAGAAAGAAAAAATATCACAAAGGACACTCTGAAACAGAAGCAGCCAGTTTCAAAGGAAAATGCATGTTGACAAACAGCTGCTGAGTTGAATTAGATGTTTATCATACTGTCCCGGAGAACACTATCACTAAAATAATGCATTCAAGTATGAGGTTAGTTATTTACTCTCAGAAGCAGAACTCCGGCTACACCCAGCTGAGATTGCTTTGTATTCCATGACTGTTTTATTTGTTTACAAAGTATCTCATACACTGTTTCTCTACCTCCCAAAGAGGAAAGAAGTGCAACACAAGTAGGGAGGGCAGAAGCCACCAGGAACTACAGTGATCCCACATTCAGGAGCTGATGCTGACCAGACTCCAACAGAGGGATTTCCTGTTTGTGACAGATTTATAAGCTTCAGGTACTGCAAGAACCTGAATGCACCAGATTAATAGAAATAGTTTCAATGCAACTAAGAGACCAAACCAAACCTAAAACAAAAACAGTTCAAAGTGGGAAGAATGCAAGAGGAAACGAGTCTCCAACAGGCTCCTGCAGCAGTTCAGTCTGACTTAAGCAGTCACAATAAATAAAGTAGTATTTACTTTCAGTTTTTCTGTTGTTCCTTCTTGCCGCACTGTATGAGTTCATTCACCTACATGCAGGAAATTCCTCCACCAATTGATGCTATATCAAGTTTAAAATATCCATCTGTGGTTCTCAAGCTTAATAATACAGATTGCAGTACCGTGGAAGGCTAATCATACTCTGGACCACAGGAATGTGACTGCCCTGGTGGTTCTGCAGCACAGAGGACACACAGGTCCAGATGCTTGCTTCAGTTACAAGTCCCTTGGAACCTCCAGAAAGAATCAGCCAGCCCTCTCTCCCTCAGAAGAAAAGAGCTCCTAAAAGAGGGGAGGAGGGGAAAAAAAGAAAGAAAAAAGGGTTTGAAAGAGCTTAATAGTTTGTTTGCAAACCTTCTTTCATCAGGGTTTAGACCATCATTTACTTCAGCAGAAAACAAGCTTACCCAAAAACATAAAGGCAACCGCAAGGAAAGTACGCTATGTAAGAGAAGCAAATAAAGAAGGAGAAGACAAAAAAGAATATTTGAAGTTGATATCAAGATCTTAGTTTACAGCCTCAACTCTTCATCTGCAGAAAAAAACAACACACAAGAACAATACAGCAAAGCATCTGGCTCACTGAAGCTGGCAAGCTTCCATCTCTGTGGCACACCGGTCTATCATCAGCATCTCACTGCTCAATGGAGTGGTCATAAGATGTGGTGACTGAAACGACTACTTTTGATGTTAAAAAAACACAAACTTTTTTTTTAATTTAGGTATTTCTCAAAGGGAAGCCTTTTTAAAAAAAAGCAAGCAAAAAAAAACAAAACCAAGCAAACACACTAGCAAGCAATAATCACCTTACAGCTAAGGATTCTGTTCATCCAAAACAAAATAAAAATTTGCTCATCAAGCTTGTTGGTGCCAGCCACACTCTCTGCCAAGCCAGGGCTGATTACAACACACGCAGTCAGGAAAAGCACTGCTGTGTCAGTTGGTTGGTATTCCTTTGTCTGTCCCGATTCATTGTTAGCCCAAACATTTCTGAAGCTTTTTATTTCAAAAAATTTTTGCCACAAAAAGTTTAAATATGGACCAGCAATATTTTTTCCCCTGCACAGCCATCATACACCCTACATAAGTATTCAGACCCACGTAGAAGACACATGCACCGTTCTGCTTATAGCTTCTTCCCCTAGAACATTACGACTTCATAATGACAGCAAACTTATCCCCCGCCATCCAATTTCTACAAATCCATGTGCCACAGGAAGCCAGTTACACTCTGCATCTTCTCTCCTTCAAGAGAAAGTGAATAAGCCGGACAGAATAGTATTTCAGGGTGGTGAGAATAATTATGCAAAGTAGGAAGCAACTTCTCCAATATCAAAATACCTGGATCTAGAATTTTTATTAAAGTTTCATCTTACAGGATGTGAACAGTCAGCTCCTCATCTCTTTTGATCTTTGAAGGATTCAGCTGGAATCAGTTTGAGTAATCAGCATTTCAATCTGCAAGCCCAGAACCTTGGCTAAAAGACTGACAAGTCTTATTTATCAATCTTATTTTTGGTATCAATGATCAAGGTAAATTACATTCTGTTTCCATTATGTTTCTGTGGAAGATTAAACAGTATCAGTAGTTATATTATCAAGGCTGAAAAAAATCAGCGTTGGAATGAAGCTAATCCAAAGAAGACAACTTTAAATTAGAACTTCATCAATGCCCATGTTGTGGGCTAGGAAACAGTCAGCACTCAGTTCTGAACTCGATCCAAATAATGATGCGACTTTCCAGGAGCATCACAGAGTAAGCAAAATAATCACACTGCAGTGAACTCTGTGGAAGCCACCTAATTCATTCACTTGGGGCAACAGTCTCAGATTTACCTGTTACTTTATTCTTGCCATTCATCCTTCCCCTACTTTAGCCCCACTAACCTGACTGACAGTCTGCCCTATTTGTCTGATCTGACAGAGGTCACTGCCAGAGTCTAAACACCATAAGAACTAAATAAAAGACATAATTAAAGAGTGTTTTACACCATGGTTTGATCAAGCACATGGCTAACCTTTGTCAGTGCTTCTTGGTCTGCTCTCGGGGAAGCTTTTGTAAGGCAGTATTCCTACGGGCCTAGCAAACAAATCTTATTTATTCCATAGATAATTTATTGTTGGAAGTCACAGTTTGGGAGTGAGCAGATTAACAGTAGCCTTAGTTATCATTTATTCCTTCACTTGGTTGTACGAACATGCTGCAGATATAAAGGAATGAAATATTTCAAATAATTGAAAAAAAAACTCAAAGAAGTTCTGGAATAATTTATCCTAGAATCTTTCTGTATTTTTAAAATCTCTAACAAGACTGGAAGCTGCCAATGGCACTAGTAAAGTCATTATGCTTCAGTCTCATTTATGATGATGAATTAGAAACTACCTACCTAACCCTCCAACACCAAGAAATAGGCCAGGGACTGCAAACAGGCAGCCCATCTTTGGGTTTTCCAGTAGCAGAAAGCCTATTGCCACATGGTACAGAGTACTGGTCAGTTATCAGCAGGACTGAGGTTGTTCAAAATGGCAATGGGTTAATCATTAGACACCACATGAAGGTACCTCCTGCTCCATGCCAAATCATCTGCCTGTCTTCTCACAACTTCTCAGACTATTGGTGCAGCTGGCACAAAACCATGAAAGGAGTGTAAACTTTGTACTCTGTGCTCTAGCAAGCACAATAAATACAGTCACGTATCCAGACCCATTTGAGCATTATTCAACTGCCTCACTATTTTAGCCAAATTAGGTATTATTTATTCTTCTTATTATTTAAAAACCCACATCTTCTGCAGTAGCGATGCTGCCTTTGAGTTATGCAAACCAACATCAGTGGTGATAAGATGGACAAAAGCAGCCATTTTACACAGAATGAAACACAATCTAAATCCTTCAAGAGTTAGCAAAATCTACAAGTTGTAGCTTTAGAAAAAATTAAGCCTTGCAAACTGTATTTTTTTTTGTCAGGGCATTTATAAAGGGGCTATTTATTCTTTCTTGCTTTTTAGCCTTTTATATTTCTGCTTTCAAAAAGGGTCTTTGACTACAACCCATTTATTAAGTTTTAGTTGTAAAATGAAACCATTATTACTGTTCACACGCATTGGATATAAGATAAAAGACTGGGTGCATTTTTAAAAAAATCTTTAATTTGTAGTTTCACAAATATAGTGCAAAATGAAAGGTCTAATTTTTATAGTGCAGAGTCTCATATTCAAGTCATGGTCACAGCATATGAAATGTTTTAGCCAAATCCTATATTACGATGATTTCTGCTCTGATAGAAACCTGCAGGCCTGAAGCCAAGAACCACACACTGCTCATTATCTGTGTAAAACAGATGGTAGTGTTCTTGATAGGAAGCCACATTAAAACAGCATTAGCATCCATTACATCCTTGGTATTGCTCTCAGCCATTTTCTTTTGCTCTGCATATTTAAGCATTTAAAACAGAAGAAAAAACAACACAAACCAAAATCCCATCCTCACTAACTTTTCATTATTTACCTGGTTTGCAAGAGTCAACAGTAAAAGCCCACTTCTCACCATAAAATAACCACTAACAGATTTTTTTTTAGAAGATTGCCCTTATTACAGGTCCACTTCAAAACAAACACAAACTACTGGAAACCCAACACAGAAAATAACTTGCTCTGGAATTTCAGAAGAAAAAAAGACCTGTTTTTAATATTTTCCCAAGAAAGGTGAACATTAATTACTTCAGCAGAAACTAGCACTATTAGCTATAGCTAATAAAACATCCAAAAATGAGACATTTTTTAAGAAACCACTGTAAAAACCTTGGAAGGACATCTCTGCCAACTGAAACTTGGTAAACATCTTTCCCTCTGTTACTAGTGAGATCTAACTCTGCAACTTGATAGGTGATTTTAGTTGCTCTCCATGCTTTCATTTCTTCACAGATTTCTCCATATATTGAGAAGCTGTCTACTTTTGAAGATTTGGAACAACAAATTAAAACAGGTTTGAAACTCTAATTTGGTTTATATTCTTTTTCCCCCCTTGTATTCAATCTTCTCAAAATATCAGACTGACCAGTACTATCATTTCTGTCAATCAGTATCATGGCAACTCTTGTTGTCGTGGCATCATTAAAAGACGCTACATCAAATTCATAGTCTTTGGCAACATGTGTTCCAGAATCCACTACAAAAAGTATTTTAATCACATAATGTGGCAAATATGATAATTTATGGAAAATGAACATATAACCAATTAGTTCAATGAAGAAAATCTAAGGACATTTGATTAGGAATGAAGAGAAAAGCATGAAAAATAGCCAAAACTATGTTTTACATAAAAGCAAAGTTTAGGGGCTGGGTTTTATTTTGAATAATACAAAGATCCAATTCTTTGAGAATCTATGGATATTTTATGCAAATAGCTTGTTGAATACAGTATACTTAAATAAAACTATTACTTTATTTATTGTACTACAGAGACAATATTAGTATGTAAGCAAGCATTTCATATTTTGCAAGTCAGTTCCCTACATATTACTGAACTACTACATGTGATCTTAACATAAGGTTACAAATTTAGGTTACAGTGAAAGATAACTTCGTATTTGAAGTTATTCTAAGGGCTGAAGTTTTCTTCAGGTCGGGGGGGGGGAGGAAAGCAGGTCAAAAGTGCAGGCTTAGAACTTTTGCAGGAAATTTGCTTTTGATAAGAATACAGAACTACGTTCTGTTAGTCCAGAGTTTCAAGCAAGAGTTCTAGCACAGAAAGCTGCAGAGCGTGTTGTTAATATTGATCCAGCTCTTGAAATCTGATATTTGCTACCTAAAACTGACCCAAATATATTACTCTAGCCATTCTGATTCTGCTTGAGTGAAACACTTTCCAGGGAGTTAATCAATTTGCTAAAAGAAGTCAACTGCTTTTTGGGTTTGTTTGTTTTTGTTTTTACTCTTCTCCACAGCTTTTGGGGAAAGGAAATACACATACAGTGTTCCAGGCCTGTGAATATCCTCCACTGACCTCCATTTTCTTTTTTCTTTTTCTTAATGGACTACCCCATTTTAATTATGTTCCAATCCTGTACCTCCGAGAAATCAAAGCATTTTCATACTTACGTAGTAAGTCCTCACCTATACAAATAGGGCAAATTAAGACTAATTTTCAGAAATTAAAGTTGTAAAATCTAAGGTGACTTAACAAAATAAATCTTTTCAAGTCAGAATAAATGGTGTACACATGCAAAATACATAGTAATCAAAATCTTAATTCTGCCTACACTGAAAACGGTCTTTTTTTTAATTTTGTTGATGTGCCAACTGATATCAACAGCATAGTTATTACTCCACATTCATTTCACATTTAAACTCATGGATAAACTTCCCATTTGCGTGCGGGGGAAGTCCTTCAAGAAACCTACCACAATGCAGCTTTTCATTAATCTATTTCATTATGCTGTATGCCACATTCCTTCAACTTTTGTATCCTACCAGCCTTCAAATTCCAGTCAACTAACCTAGATGTGTTCATCCATGCAGTTTAATCCTTAGAATACGCTAGTGTTTTATTAACACAATTTAAAGACTAAACAAACTGGAATGAAAATTGCTGGAGTTTCTTTATTTATCTGTTTCTGACAAATGAGAGTGAACACATTACATGGCCATTTTAGCAACACTTCCTATCATTTCCCAGAATCTGAAAGTAGCTGAAGAATAAAACTAGGTGAGGATAATGCTTTAACACTTCCAGAACCCATTTAAGTCAGAATTTTATGTTGCTGAGTAGATGTAAGGCTACTCTCTTCGTAATGAATACATTTGCCCTATGGATGGCCAGTCACATTTCACCAGTTATAACCATCAGGGTTACTGTCTACTAAACTACAGTTTAGTAGAATAGTCAAACAATCAAAGATGCCCGTAAGATAAAATGAGGAAAAAAACATGCCTTACGAAACTACGTTCCTTGTACATTGCTTCAAGTTCTGAAAAAATTACAACAAAGCAATACTTAACATCCTCAACACAAATTTCTGGAAAGAAAACAAACGAGTAAGAAAAGGAATAACTATCCCCAGAAGTTTGATCTCACCATACTAGCCTGGTACAGAAGGGATACTATGAAGGTCTTTTTTAAGACAAATTCAAAAGAAAATAAATTTAGCCTTTGTTAAGCCATATCAAGAGCTTATTAAAAAAACCCTTAACCTCTAACTGATTTTACTTTTAGTTTAAATACTATCTGTTCTACTTGGCTTCTCCTTTTAGCTTAAGTCATTGACTGAAGAAGCCATTTTTTCTGCTGCCCACCCGTCTAGTTTTCAGAAGACCACACAAAGCCAGGATTATGAGACTATACGTTAAACAAGAGGTGAATTTACTTCATGCATTTTTAAAGTATCTTTAAAACACAATTATGGACTGATAAAGGCTGTGATAGTATTCCTCTTCTATTTTATTGATTAAAAGAAAACATCACAGAAGTCAAATCACTGCAGCCATCACCAGTTGCCTAGAAAACTGGTGACGTAGAAACATAAAGGATTAACTGTTTGACCTTCCAGCACTGAAGCCCTGCTAAAACAGCCACCCAACAATAGAGCACAGTCTGGCTTTATGACCCACACAGGTGAAGGCAAAATGATGAACCACGTGAAAGCTCAAAAAACATTTTCAAAATCCTCCTGTTTCCTGGAATTTGGAACAGTCAATCTCTACTGCAGTACAATGTTTTGATATCGGGTATTTCACGCTTACATTGTCACTATAGTTATAACTGATGTCATAGTAGTACTGGCATGACTCAAAAGACAACAGTGACCCACTGAACAGCTCATTAGGCATATTTAATTGAGCAGTATTTCTTCACAAATAAGTTAAAATAGAAAGGTTAAAGATAGACAAGCAGCAGAATGTTTGCTTTTATGGTTCTGGATTTACAGAGCTGTTTCCTCCAGTGCCCCTGAAGCTGTCATTCCATCTAGCTAATGCTAACTAAAAAAAACCTAAAAACCAAAGGATGCACAAGCCAGTAAAAGTTACAGAAGTGGAAAACTATAATAAAAACAGGTAGAACTTGGTCAACAACATACACAGTAGCCCCATTCATTTCACTTTTCATCCAGGGGCACACAGCATTTGATGTTGCATAACAAGCTTCTCTCATTATTAAGAAACTGCCTTATTTACATACCCCAGCCCTATTGCTTACTTTCCAATTAAGTTCTCAGCTCACTTCTCATATCTAGTTACCAGCTGAAACCAACTACTAATAAAAGGAGTTCACCATTCCTTGCTGAATTTGTTAGCTTGTTCTTGTACATGGGTTTAAAGATGAATCACAGAGCCTTTAATGTGACCACTCTGCAATCTCAACCCTAGTGTTAGTTTCTCCTTTGTAACCACTGCCATACTTGTCATGGTCACCTTCTTTTACACGTTCATAAATCATCTTTACTCAACATCAACCATTTACACTACTAAACTTTCAAGTAAGCAGCTTGCATCTTATCTGATGAAGTACAACAAATCTGGAACCTTCCATTAAAAACTGCCTCTTTCACATGCTCTTTTGCTGGTAGTGTTTAACCTTCATTAATGCTGAGACCACAGCACATTTTGTTGGCCAGTACTGTTTCGTTTATTTATGCCTCCACTTCAGTGATTCCAGTAAACATTTTTTCCACTTATAGTCAATACTCAAAAACTTCTTGATGGACTTTGTCCCATGGATGCAATAGCACCAAGACCAAAGTATTTTCTATACTACATTGCTTAATGAATAGAAAAAAAGTCCCCTGAAAACAGAACAACCAACAACAAAGAAAGAGACAAAAGATCTTAAACATTCTAAAGAATCTGTTCATATTGCAGCCAATACTAAAGCACTAAGAACTCATGAATATTGAGCAGACTTTGAGCTAACACTCTAGGAATTGCCTATCTACAGTTATTTCAATAACATCTAATCTTATAAACACAGCTAAGACAAAGCTATAGTCCAAAACAAAATATCAGCCAAGATGGTAACCTTGTCATAACAGAGCCCTGAACTGATCACACCTGCATAAGCTTTGAAAATTTCAGCACAATGATCAGAAAAGAGCACCCTTGAGAAATCCTGTATTACAACACTCAGATTCGGTCCCAAATGCTAAAGATGTCAAAGCCCTTGCACAGAGTGAGAGAGAGAACACACTCATGCTTAAACTCCATCCTACAAATATACTACTTACAAATTATTGATCTACAGTCCTGCAATTCATTCAGCCAAAGCCAACAAGATTTTTAATACATCTTAGCCGGAGCTTCCTCACTAGGCCTTCCACATATTTCAGATTCCTAAAACTAGAGGAGAATTAGGACTTCATTACTGAAGTTATTCTTTCCTTTAAACTTTCCAAAATACACACTTCATTCTTTCTAAAGTAAAAGGCGAAGGGAGGCTCTAAAGCTCACAGTATACACATTGCATCACTGTCACTCTAGGTCTAACAGATAAGCAGTACTAACAGAACTTTTACAAGTGGAGTATAAATATCATGGTAATATGACATAACACACTAAAATGATGTACAGCACAAAAAAACAGAATAAGTCCACATGTTATTTCACATGCTACAAGAACCTATACCTAATTATTTGCTATAGCCTCACCTCAGTCAACCCAATCTTCTATTAAAAAGAAACATTTTGGGAAGATGAAGGGATAAGTCCCCATAAATCTCCATTTTATTGAAAAATGAAAATCAGTTACCTATGAAGATGGAGGTCCCCGCTCTATATCAGGTCTATAACCCTGCTGTGCAGTTCTAATCCCAATTCATTAATAAGACATTAAAATAAACAATCAAATCACTGCAGCCAGCAGAGTACATGAACATTTACTTGAAATTAAGAAATAAGTCGCTTCAGTTCTGTGACCTAACTACATAAATAGGAAACACAGCCCCAAAGAAGCAGAGATGGGATGGTTTGGTCTCTAAAATCTTCAGAGTTCTGATACCTGAAGCAGCAGTCACAGTGCCTGCAACTCCATGCTGTCAGGTACGCAGTAATTGCTGGTACTGATATTCCCGTTTCATATTGCAACTTGAATATAATGCATCAAAGAAATTATAGAAATGGAATACATTTGTGAGTACGCTAGAACACTTAAAAAACCCACAACTGCTCCTACAGGTACACGTGAATTGCTGTTAAGAGGAAAAGACTTCAGTGCAACGGAGCACATCTCAGCCTTCAGGTGTTGGTGTGGAGTTGTAGGAGAGATGTAGATTTGCGTACAAGCGCTCCCTGCTCCTCCAGCAAACTGCTAACTGTATTAGAAAATGTTTGGTTGTTAGAAGGCCCAACTTCACATTTACACTCAAAAAAGAAAACCTGATTTTTGATTCTCTCCCTCACTACTTACCTCTCATCATGCTAATCTTGTCATACCAGCTTCCTTAGTTTAGCAACCGCTGCAGAAAGGGAAGGTAATGCTAACCAATAGAAAAGCTAAAGTTCTTTAAATAACGGATTTTGGTATTCTTTGTATGTTAAAAAGCAAAAAAGAGAAAGAATACGGGTTTTATTTTTATTACTCTTGCACTTCCGAAGCAAAAAAAAAGCGGAAGATGCCGGTGTTCTTCTATAAAGATGCGGCGTTTTCCTCCGCTAAGCAGCGAGGCCTGACAGCACCCTGTCCGGCCCCGCCGGCAACAAGCGCGCGTTGTTCCGAGGAATGCGGGGTATGCGGCGGGGGCAGGGCGCGCTGCGGCGGAACCGCCTGCCGCCAAGTCAAACAGTAACTGCGGGCTGCAAAGCCTGGAACGGGGAAACTGCCCTTAGTATCCGCCGCCAGCAACCTGCATTTAGCACGTAGCTTACGCTCGGACTCTGTGGAGCACAGCTTTGCTCGAAGTGAACTTCAAGGCGTTTTTCCTTCCCTTGTTCTGAGCATTGGAAACAGCAAACTTGTTCCACGCAGATTAATTAAGCAATGTTCTAGCAGCACAAACTTGCAAAGCAGAAGACAATGCCCAACTCCCCCGGCGCTCCTTGGGTCATAGCCCCCAAAGCCCACGCCTCGCCGGCAAAAGCCGCACGCCGCAGGCTCCCGACACCAGCGCCTGGAGCGCGGCAGCTGCCGGAACGGCGCGACGGGAACAGCCGCGGCAGGGGAAGCTCGCCGCCCTGCTTCGGGGGCATCGCTTCTCGGGAACGGCGTGGTCTGCAGCTGTTCCTGTCCCCCTTAAGTTTTGCTGCTGATCTAAGCAGTGCAGGCTCGCCGCGGGCCTGCCTTCATACCGGTGTCACTAGCGGCTTATGACCTGAGCTCTCTGGAGTACAAACTTCTGTCTTCTTCACAGAAACGGTTGGAGTCGAGGAAGCCAGCACCGTACAGGGGCAGAACTCACAGCCGTGGCCCCAGGCTCTGCTCCAGAAGCGGAAGGGAAAAGAAAGGAAAGGAAACCTGGGACAGCAACTGGTCTCTGGAGCATTGCGGTCCCTCAGCTCTGCTCAGGGAGGACATTGACAGGCCTGGCTATTCTTTTTCCTCCAAGTTTAGCCACAAAAAGCATCAGAAGCTGTTAAAAATAAGTCACTACTAATGGCGTTGAGTTCTTAGAATAATTCTTAACTTGTTAAACAAAAAGTTCAGCGAAGTATTTACTTTGCTCTTATCTCTACATCCTTTACATCTCCTACCTGGAAAGTCATTTGCATTTGTCAAAAAATAGTTTCAATTTCAGATTGGCAGAACTAATATCTAGGAGTGATTACTAGGAAACATATACGAGGGTGTAATAAATAGTTCCAATCTTTCTGACCTGGAAATTTCTTATGTCTTTGCATACAGAAAGCAAGTCTCAGAAGGCAAGTCTAAATGATGACAGTGCAATTCAAACATGAAAACCAACTGATGGAGAACGCCTACACATGGCATTTTCTGCCTGCTGATCTCTTCTCACCATCTTTTTATGCATCTCTGTCAAACGTAACATACAACAGAGGAGACAAAAAAAGTTGGTAGAGGGCTTAGCAGTGTACACTACAAAGCCAGGGTGGAGTGCCATGACTGTCACAGTCTTTTTTTTTTTTAATTGAAACCTCCGGCCACTTATTCCTTTGCCAACTGCCTTCTGCCCCTTTTCTGAGCTCCCTTCACTGTATAACCTCACAGTCAGTCCGTTCATAAAACCAATCTAGCTGAAAATGATTTTGTTTCTCCCTAAGACCAGCATTGAGTCAGGTCTGCCCTTGGGAACATGACACAGGCACCAGAGGACGACTGCCAGGGCCAGGAAGCAGTGGTGAGACCACGGGAGTTTACACTTTCAAATTTGAGAAAAAATACATTATTTGTTTGGTTTAAAACAGAGACTTAAACATAACAAGCTTGATAACATGACATGAGAACAACAATTTAAAATGCATCTTGTAGACATTCAGCACAACAGATTGTACTGGTGAGGAAGAATTCCAGCTACTGGTGAGGAAGAAGAGTGTGATTTCTGCAGGATCACTTTCAGAAGTGAAGTTTCAGCTTTGCCCAGCTGCCCCACACCTGCCCCAGTCTGTCTGGACCCTGGCTTCCCTGCTACCGTGCTTCACAGGATCATTTCTGCCAACTGCTACGGGAACAACATCCAAAACAGCAAATACGAGTTGTCAGAATTCAGCTCTTAACACCTTATTTGTTTCAGCAGCAATCTGAACCAAGCTATTGTAAGCTGGTGTATTTAAAACAGGCAGTTAGTCCTTGTAAACCAAACGCAAGCAGAGCTACGACTTTAAAAACAATGGCATATTTTAGAAGCAAGTTATGGAATTTAAAGGAGTATTCCTCAGGTATTATAGGTATATAACACTTGAGTAGATCCTGAAGGTGATCTACGTAAAAATTCCATTTCGGGCACTATGTCTGAAAAGCTGTGGTTTCTGTAGTAGCATTGATTATTTTCCAGACAGTTTGTCTTCACTATTTTTACACTACATGGAATAAGGGAAACAACATGCCACACTCCACATGAATTCCTCTGCCTTTTCCAGAGGATTCTTGAAGGTCAGTTAATTCACAAACAGATTGTTTACATATTTAATAATCACTTTGTTCTCACAATCCCTGAAAGTCAGCTGCTCTGTCAGCACACGACTTTCCCCTCCTCCATAAAGCCTTCCCATTTAGTACTGTGTCCTATCAAGGAGAAAAACAGCCCTGTTTTCCTCCCCAAAACTGAAGATATCAGTACAGCCTCACTCAAAATAAGAACAAGTATATAAACATCCCTTCCAGAGTGCCGCGAAGAAAGGTAAATGCTATTAACCTTGCTCAGAGCACTTTGCCCACCTACCATGCATTTGTACTACGAGGTAAATTTTCAGAATCTGAAGTGTTATTAAGCACTTAGATGTCCAATTTAAGGTGCATCAAAGACAGCAGCTTTCACTGAGAAATAATAAAACTGGAACATAGAACAAACAAAATTACATCTAGTATTGTAAATTATCATAATTTCAATCTGTAATCTTCATTTTCAAATCTAACAAACTTCAGATCTCCCTAGCAAAGCAGGACAAGTTGACTTGCAAAGACACCAGCTCAGAACTTCGCTGCAGAGGACTTTAATGTTTTATATTAGAATATGATAAAGAAATGAAAATCAAGGCCTAAACATGCTTTAATATCTTAGTCATACTAAAAATATAGACAGTGTTAGAAAAAGCGCACATTATCAAGCCTGGAAGGAGTGAAGAGAAGATGTTCATCTCTGACCCTCAGGCACTATATTCAGCAGAAAACTTCTGGCTTTTAAGGTAGCAATACTAATCTTCACAATGGTTTTGAAGTTACTAGAGACTTGTTAGGAGGAAGCTATTTAACCCAACACACCTTAACAGGTGTCCCACTGGGCTGAACATCAATCCTTCAAGAATAAGCACCTGATAGGTTTCAAGTTAGGCAGCATTCCTGATCCTTCTGAAAGCATCAATGCTACTATAAAGAGGAGTCAAATGTTCCTGACCAGGCCATCAAGCTTCACCTGTATTTTCACTTCTGCTGCAGATTCAAAAACCCTCACTGAACTCTAAGAAACCAGACAGCAAAATCTGATCCTCAAAGACAGACTTGTGATGAAAGGCAAGAGCTACAACTTGCTATTCTGTTTCCTAATGTATCTAGAAAAAAGGGTACATTACCATTTTATAATAAGCTCTGATTTACATTAGTTGAAGACAGGATGAACTTGAGGAACAAAGCTTTTGCTCATGAAAAGGATGCAGAATTACCCACATGAAGCACACAATATCACACTTTGAAGATTACTTCAAAGTTTGTGATAAAGAAAGCAGTAATACATAAATATGTTCCGAAGTATAGTCACAGATCATATATTAAAGTATAATTATACAAGCACTTTCAGACCACATGCAAATTTCACCCTTAGAGCTATTCAAAATGCAACAGTATTTCCCACAGTCCCAAGGGCAGAGCTTACAGTGTACGCTGCATTCCTTAAAAAAAATAAATAGGAGATGTTGCAGAACCAGTAGTTAACTATCTTCAGAGGAGGGAAACAGGAATGTTTCCCCCACATTTCTGACTTGATACAAGTAGAAGCTACTATTTACTGCTCAAAAGTGAAAGAGTAAGTAAAATATTTTAATTAGGAACTCAGGCTTTGCCCTAAATATTCTTTTATGTGATTCTTTTTAAACCTTAGTAAATGACTCTCATTTGAGCAAAGGCCACACAGTGACATCATTTGCTTAATGCAGTAGTGGAATGTATTAAGGGCAGTCATGAAACAGACTGTACTGGCACCAATCTCAGGCATAGATACCTATTCTGAAGTAGATTCCTAACTTCTCAAGTCTATGCAGTAAGCAACACTACATTTGAACCAACAAATAGAACTTCTAATAGACATTTGTTAGAGCTAGGTCCTGCATATTTTGTACTAAGAAGTTGCATAGAAAGCATGTAAGCCGCTTCCGTGAGGTACAGACATCCTTATACTTAGAGGAGATTGGACAGTATGGACTAATTACCCCATATCTCCTCCCTGCCAAAGGAACATACTCTGCATGCTGAAGTCACTCAGCCTTATGAAATTCAACAGCATTTACTTGCAGGCACAAACCCATGCTTCGGGACAAGAATTAACCTTCTCCATATTACAGGGTTTGGTTGCAGCACATCAAATTCTGAAGTATTTTCAGTGCTGTGGTGAGGTTGCCAGGCCCTCAGCAGGTCTGCAGAAGGCAAACAACTGTTCCATTCCTACAACTTTCTCTACCAAGTTACTTTTTTTCTTGTGTGTCACTACATCCTAAGATTGAAGATAGCTCCAGCCTTTAGACTGTACTTGCTGTATGTCCCACCCTTTGAAAAAGGGCTGCCAGATGAAGGTAGCAATCTTCTCCTCACACTCTCAATCTGTAGCTGAAAAGCCACTATCTGAACTCAAAACACAAACAGAAAACCCATCAGCTTTCAATCTGTTACATTTTAACAGCTTCTACTTCGGATGTACATTGAAACGAGAATTAAACTTGGAGAACAGCAAGAATGTCATCAATAAAACTGAGGATTCAAATGAACTATCTGAAGAGCAGTACAGACTGTAGCTGACAAAAACAGATCAAGGCTTCTAGGTATTTATTCAGCATATACTCTCAAGTTTGGCCTGCCAGGTGGGATTCCTGAAAAACTGTTTTCCATTTCTTCTTACCAGAAAGGAAAGATGACTGATTTGAGTCTCCTCAATACATTTCAATTATCTTTATGTCAGGAAGTACTAAAGCTACAAAATGAGCAGGCTTTTCAGTTCAAGCACAAAGACATGATGACAATATAACCATCCTTTCTACTATCAGCCATATGACACAGCCTCACTCATCTAGAAATCTAACCTAAGACCAGACCAAAAGACTGATCCATTGACATTTTGTGCAGTTCAACCACTACAGGTTTAGACTGTCATCAGGTGGTAGAATTAAATTTTTTCTTTTTTTTTTGGTGAAACAGCACTGAATTCATTGACCTAGGTACAAAAACAGAGCTCTTCTTTAATGAAGATGTTGGTAAGTACCTTGGTTCTGTCTCTCAAGATGGATAGCTAATAATAGAGTATTACGACCAGTGAGTACAATGCCTAGATTCAGAAAGGAAATTGAACTCAAGTGCATGGAACACATGGTATTTCACTCAGCACAAGAGGCAACTGTAGCTCCCGTGTCCAAAGGGCTGAAAAACATCAACTGGGCAATTCTATTCACAGGGAGGTTTTTTTTTCCCCCAGGGGTAGAGGGTTGTTTTTTTTTTGTTTAGTTTTCATGTGTCATTGAGAAGCAGTTTTTTTTAACTCTGTTTTTTTTTTCTTGCAATCATCATTACATTTCTACATTTAAAAGTAATTTCCATATTTCATTCAGTATTATGAAAATATAACTGCTGTAAAAAGTCAAATTACATTAACATAAGTGACACAAAGAGAAATGGCACTGAAACTTGCAAGAAAGTGGGTGAGAAATGTCTGTTAACACTCTCTCCTTAAATAATATAAAGAACTTGCTGAGGTCTTTTATCAACTTGATTAGTACCATGGAAAACACAGCACAAGTCTGTATCCAAAGGCACTTATGATCTAGTCAAGACATGAATACATATTACAGTCCAAAATAGCTTAAATTTTTCATCCCAGATAGTATCAGTACATCAGGAGAACGCTAAGTGAGCTGTCAGTGAATAACTGCCAGACGCTTCCAGTGCGGCTCAGACACAGCAAGCAGGGACCATGGAGATCCAACCACAGCGTGGAATTCAAGGCCTGCGCCCATGGGAGCCAGCCCAACTGCTGATGCAGGCCCAAGCAGCCTGCAGCAAGCTGAGCCACATGCTCCAGAGGGAGCTTACAGTGTTCTACAAAGGAATTTTTAGACAAATCTGTCAAGCGGTGATAGCTTTCAGAGCTACTGTTAGCCAAACTAAGTGAGGGAAACACTAGCTGGAAGTTGAAAAACTTACACTAGTCCCCAGGAATGCTAGCCAAACTCCAGGGCTTGTTAAGTGATGCTGCCGGGTAGCATTAATGTTTGCCACTTCTAAACCAATTGAAGAGGCATAGAGTAAACACAAAAATAAGATGTCTGCTGTAGTTAGTAGCATTATTAATTTTTGGCTCTTATTTCATAAGCTTCAGAGCAAAGCTTTACTATTGAACAAAAACTATATTAAGACAATTAATTCAAAGGAAGAAATTAATTTCCCATCTCCGTAACTGATTTCACCTTGAAATAAATCATAACTAATTCCAAAATGGCAGTAAGCTGCAAGTCTTACAAGTCATAATTTTGCATGTAACATGTCTGTTCAGCCACCTCAGCATGCTTTTGTCAGGTTTTGGACAGACAACTACAAATATTTCTGAAGATAAGTAAGAGGGACTAATGAAATTCAAACTTTGCAGCTGCAAAGAGGTCATCTCCAGCCAGCAGCAAGACCAGTAGAGGAAAAGAAACATCTCTCCTTCATAAATTAACAATCCTTTTAATGGATAATATTGTTTCAAAATTCAGTTCAGCAATCTGACATAAAACAATACAATAACTCCTATTTTCTGTGTTAGCTTCTTGGATCTTCTGAGCCCAACATTTTTTACTGACCATTGAGTAATAAGCGCTGTATGGCAGATGAAATACATTAGCATTTTGATAGACCTTTCCTACTGGATGCCTATTTTCAGTGTCAGCCGGCACTAGACACTTGACCTCACAAATAACTCTCCTCATTCTGTGTGTTCAGCAAAAATACTGTTGACACGAGGCAATCGCTAGTATCAAGTTACTGTCCTGGTAAGATCTGTTCACACTTTTTGGCACCACTCTTTCAGCTGGATACATACTCAAGCCTTTGAAGCTTACAAAGCACTGGATCCAATCACTTCTAGCTGCCTTCTCCTCAAAGAAGGATCGAGGCAAGATCTGAAATTGGTGTAATCATTCTTTTCATTCCTTTTCCGGAATATTACATTATCTATAAATAAAAAGGTAATCCTGAATACAACGTTAGAGGTAACAAGCACCGCACTAGCACAAGGGAGCACTAGCAAATTCACTGTCTTTGAATTGAGTAAGAATCTTAAAATATCACCCTACTCCTCAGGATCCACATAAATTTGTGTATTAGCAAATTTGAATTCAATTTCAGAGGAAACATGATAACATTAAGGCATGGGAAACAGCAAAAAGAAAAGCACACAACATGAAACACTGGAGTCACTACTAACACTTCGTGTTCATGACATTAAAAGCTGCTTTGGATGTCAGTTCAACTACTAACATGGGAATCCTTCTGTAAAATCTAGATAAAAGCTTTCCTGCTGATGATCAAAAATGGACTAATATCCCTAAAGAAATCTGAAGGTGCAATAAGAAACACTCCTTGGAAGCAAAAAAAAAAAAAAAAAACAACTTGCAGATTCCACCAGCTGGCAGAAGACAGTAGCTACTTACTGTACAGAGACAAATTGCAGAGAGAAGTTCTGCTCTGTCTTAAAACTCCAATTCAAGCTACTAACATGCGCCTCCCAAAAAAGCAACCAAAGAAAGATCAGAGTCATACCAGTCTAGAAAACAAGAACATTGCCAACAGAATTTTTTGGAATTATAAGAACAATCAAGTTGTTAAAAACTCATCAGTTGATGGCCCTGCTAACTTTTAGTGGCAATCTTAACAGCCTGCTAATAGCCTCATCTCCCTTGTCCTTTCAAGTACTACATGCTCCAGCGCACTACACAGCTGATTATGAAACAGATTGCACAGCATTCTGATGAGGAAACATGGAACCCAAAGTAACAACCATTTCCCATAATCTTCATGTGGGGGGCAGGATAAAAGGGAGAAGCAAAAGGGAGGATAATAGCTGCAGTAAAAACTAGATAAAAATATGAGTAGAGGCATGGGAGTTTCAGAAAATTTAAGAATTTAGGATAAAAAAACAACTGCCATACCTTCAGAACAAATGGCTTCCTTCAAGTAGAGTAGCACGTCTGCAAATTTTCTGACATCATTCACCAGCTGCATGATGTATTCTGGGTCCACAACAGGATTATCATAGCAATCAGAGTTGGAGCTAATGCTGCTCAGAGAGCTGCTCTTGGTGCTACGACCCATTCCCCAATTTCCCGAAGTAGAGATGGTGAAGAAGTTGGAGGTAGACAGCCGGGCTAATCCCAAACCACGTTTGTTACTTCCACCGTTCTGTCGCAACATCCCAGCAGCCACTGTGCCTAGAGAGCTCCCACAGTCAACATTCAGGATCGCCTAATGTCCGTTAACCAGCCAGAGATGAAGCCCTTAAAAATGGAGGAAGGGAAAAGGAGGTGGAGAAGGGAAAAATGTTGGTTAGAGCAGAAATACATGGAAAGCAACATTTTTGTACTGCAAAGATCCAAAAATTGTTTCAATATGACATTGCTTTACATTACAGTGCTTAACTGAAGCATTATCAAGGTTTTGGGCTTTTTTTTTTTTTTTTTTTTTTACAATTCATGCAGTAAATATGCATCATTGCATAAAAGACAGTGGTATGCAGAATTATTTCTAGAGCTAATTATGATAGCTCCTTTTTTAACAAGTTTGTTCCCCCACTACTTCTTTTTGGAAACCTTAAGAGTCATGTTTGTTACACTTACCCCCAGACCCATTCCCTACCATGAAATGTTACTACAGCTGACAACAATTGCAAAAACACTCCATGTGACACAGACCACAAGCACCATCCCAGCTTGCATCAACCACCCAACCGCACTCAGCATCCTGCCTCTTCAGAAAACAGTTGACCTTGATCTGATACAGTGATTTTTTGCTACAGATTGTGCTGAGCAAGAAAATTTGACCTATACAGCCTGAGAAGGGAAAACATCCTGAAAGTTGGTACATGGGCTTGTAGGCCTACTGCCTTGTAATAAAGCCAAAGGAAAGACATAGAAAAGTGAAGAGATTTAAAACATCTTAGCTCTAACGTTTATCCGCAAATCTCAGCAGAGTTAGCCTGAAGGCTGGTGCGCTGCTTTAGTACACCCTGAAAGTTTCACTACAAAAATATACAAATCTGGAGGCTAATTAAATTGGTATAAGTCAACAACTATCTGCAGCCATTAGTTTAGCAAAAACAGAATGCTCCTTCAGAGCTCCCATGTCAGGTTAGGCCATTTGTCTGAAGGCAGCCGGCTGCAGGTGGCAGAGCCAGGGCTGGGTCCAGCAGCGCCCACAATCCTGCCATTACGCTCAGCACCAAGCCAAGTGCTTGGTGCTCACACTATACGGTAAGCACTACAAGAAGAAAACAAAATTAGAACATGCCAACTAAACAAGTTAGTAATGGCTGCAGATACGCCCACAGCAATAACTTAAATTCAACCACTGACGATAAAGAAACATTACTATGACCTGAGTATTAAACACAGCTTGACATGGGAATTGTACACGCTTCTGTAGTCGGTTAGACCACGGAACCAGCACCCTTAACACTTTGACACTCCAACTCTGTATTTCAGCAGGAGTTACTCTAATGCAGTTCCATTATTTTTCCATTATTTCTGCTTGATCTCACTTTGCAACGTGGAAGGATCAGAGGGAGCTGCTCAGTGCTGTTGGTGCAATGAACTCCACAGGGGCTGCGCTAGGAGCCGGGTTGGGAGGGACGCAATGCACGCACGGCTCCAACTTCTGCAGGCACGGTCTGCGAGCAGCACGCAGCGTGCTTACGGCTGCACAAGTAGTATAAGTAATTAAGTGACTCCAAAGACCTCATCTGCCTTTGGAACAGAAAAGCGCCCACCGACTTTGCTACAAACGCCTCCATACCTCTCCGGATAGAGCGAGCCAGCCCCAGCGGAAAGAAAAAAAAGCCAGCAGCGGACATGTCAGCAGTCCGCTCCCCGGCACAGCCCCGGCCGGGAGGAGAGCACGACGCAGCGAGCGGCGCGGAGAAGCCGCCCCCGAGGGCCCGCGCCGGGGCCCTGCCAGCCCCGGCGTGCCGCGGCAGCCCCTCCCTGCGCCCCCGCCCCGCGGGCAGCGCGGCCCCGGAGGGCCGATCCCGGCGCGGAGGGAGGGCGCGGAGCACCGCGGGGGGCCGCGCATTCATCGCCACTCCTCTCGGCGCCACCGCCGCCCGCTCTCCCTCCGTCCCGCCCCCACGACGAAACCCCTTGCCCGGAACCACCGAACCTTACCGGAGTCGCTACCGGCGAGCGGCGGCCGAGCGCAGCCGGCAGCCGGGCGGCCGCAGGCCCTGCACACCGCCTCGCGCCCATGCAGCGCTCTCCTCACAGCGCGGCCGCGCCGCCGCCCCCTCACGCCCGCGCGACGCCGTTGGCCGCCCGCGCGCGGCGGGGCGGGGACTGAGCATTCCCCGCCCGGGGGGCGTGACCCGGAGCCCCCTCCGTGCGATCGCGCGGTTTCCAGCGGAGGTTACGGTGCAGCCCCCGCGCGGGCTGCGTGTGACAGGGCACGGGAGCGCTGGGAGTGACCCAGCGAGAAACAGAACCGACTGTAGCCGAGGGAAGGAGAGATTCTATTGCTCCCACGCCCTGCACTCGCCGTGCCTCGTCCCGTGCTGCCGAGCGTACCACGTGCACAGTCGCCGCTTTCTGCTGCGTTCCACCGCTTCTGCTCCCGGCAGAGCTGCACCAACGTCGGCGTGTAGCGGCGAAAGAAGGAGCCCGGGCCGGGAGCGCCGTCAGCACCCTGAGAGCCAGCTGCTGGCACTCTTCAGCTTTGGTACTGTTGTACTTGTGTATACGCGCACGTTGTCGGGGTTAAAGAAGAAAAGAAAAGCTGGAAGAGACTTCCTCAAGCCGCATCACATAGAAACTGAAACAGCTCCCCAGCAGCAAGCGAGACTCGAGGACCTCTGCAGACTGGTGGCAGCAGTTTGGTTTTCCATTTGTAGAGGCAAGGACTACAGACCCTGGAAAAACCCCACACTAAATAAAACGTAACTCTAGAAACTGAGTAAGTGGTTATAAATTCTTCAAGTCCTCTGAGTTTGGAGAAAAACAAAGAAACCAATGCCTGAGCTTCAAAAAGATGCTAGCGATTCAGGTAATTGATTCAGCAGATGTCAAAATCAGGCCAGGGCAAACAGTTGTAAACTAATTTAATGTGCAAGTGGGGGAATGCAAGGCAAACAGTGCAATCGACAACCACATTACCAGGAAAAGTACTAAAGGTCTGTTGTGGAAAAGTCATTGAAACACTTTGATAAGTGTACAATAGCAATAAAAAAGGTAAACAATGAATTCCACCAACACTTTTTTAGAAAAGAAAGCGTACAGCTACAGCAGACTGTTTCAGAAACTTTTTTAAAAGAGAAGTATCTTTATTTTGCCATACGTATACCATTTCCATGCACATGTTAGAAAATGCAAGGAAGAATAAGCGCTGCTGATCTCACTATGTGCCCAGCTCGGCTCTTCTGCTGTTCCTGAAGCAGACAGGTTCCGTTGTGCCTCTGCCACACTTTGCATCAGTGTTTGTTCCCTCACAGGCCAACCTGTGTCTATACTACAGTTTATCAGTTCTTTCAGTGAATCATTTATTTGGAGGAAAAAAAAATCAGCACCAGAGGTGAAACTTACAGTGACAAAAATTAGAAATCCTAGGATTAAATGCTTTTATGCTTATGAAATATTTTATCGCAGGCAGATGATCTGAAACATACGGGTGTTCTATCCTCTGGGAAGCCAAGCCTCAAACATCTTTTGTAAAAATGATTTGAGCCCACACCTGCACATTATATGAATGTTAAGCGAAGCTTTGGGTTTTTCTCAAAGTAATTGTCCTTTTCATTTCAGGTGTTCAGAGCTTTTTTCCTCCCCATTCTCAGTTTGGCTGCCAAACGGAATGCAGAATTCCTCTGCATTCCTCTCAAACCAAAACACAGAACAGCTCCAGTCACGTCCCAGTCTGTGCAGTGCTGATTACCTCCTAAGTTGCCTTAGAAAGTGCTACATAATGGAAACATGGAAGTAACAGACACACCTTCAAGAAGATAGTGCTTCATAAGAGGCCAAGTCTGCACCACGGCTTGCAGCTTTTGCTGCAGTGGGTCACTGAAAGGAGGATTAAAGTGTGTCATCTGCTGTATTTTCATCATCTTTTGTCACTTGACAGAGCCGAGGCTCTTTTTAGCCAAACATAGCCTACAGTATCACTAATGAAGGCTTCAGGAGAGCAACAGAAGTCGAGCTCGTACACGGCTACTTAAAGTCTCCTTTTTCTGCTCTTCATCCAACTATCACAGTTTGCTTGGAATGAACAAGTACAATGAACAATCAATTATTAGGCAAATACTGAAGAGCAAGGCAACAAAGATAGTATAGCATCTCAGCAAAGAGTTCTCCAAGAAGAGACACGCAAGTTCAATTTATTTTCATCAAAAATGCTTAGTTTTCCTCTGAGCAGACACTGAAATCTGACTCATTAGGATCACCCATGCAACGATTTTAATAGTTTTTTCCCCTCATGGAGCACCTGTACGCAGTGAAGTAGTAACCACAGCACAACTCTTTTAAGTGAAATCAGTATATGGAGTAAACTTCTAATGCCTGCTTCTTCCTTTTCAGCGTTGAATAGTACTTTGCTCACAAAAAAGTGCCTTTGAAACCCAAGGGAAAGGTCTGCCTGATGGAAGCTGCTCTATATTGCAGCCTCCTGTTGCTGTTAAGAGGAGAAACCTTTCCTTAGCACCCTTAACGTAACTAGAACTGGGAAAATGATATTTGCTAAGAAATCATTTTCAAAATACTGTCTCTGTGCTTCTACTTATCAGCTGAAGAGACACATGCTCTGAACTAGCTGGATGACATAAATTAGTGTGTAAAGTAATATGAGCAGTAACAGTTCCCTGCAGAGCCAGACACTTGTTGTTGTTAACTGAGCACATCAGCAAGGGTGCAACAGCTGAAAGGGACCCACATCACTGAAAGTAAGATTGAACAGGTTGCTTACAGGGAGATGCTGGTAGAGGATTCCACGTTCTGTTTACATTCCAGTGAGCAGAATTCTGCTCTGAAGAAGAATTTCCATAAACCATTTCTTTCCAACAATCATTTCTTACATGCAGGCTCCTGCAAAAGGCCACGTTATTTGCGTAACTGAAATCAGTTCAGGACTCAGCTACTGTTAAAGGAAATAATGTGACATTTTTGGTAAACAACTCCTGTCCATAGCTGCATTGTAAGATCTAACAGCCAAAGAAGAGCAGCTAGAATTCAGAACTGAAAACTGTCTGTATAAAACCATCCTACCCAACAAGGAGGAAACTCAGAAAACTGTTCCCTTGGTACTACATCTACTGCAGGCTTTTACTTTCCTCACACAAGACTCCCACTTTGACTGTAGCAACCACCACCCACCATGAACCCATGAGATACCCATTTCCATCTGCATTTCCTAGAACAAGTCCTATTCCAGCCTGAGCACCAAACACCCTCGGGGAACTGACGTGGGTGAAACTGAGGCACCACTGAGCACTGGGCAATCCATAGAGCCGCAGCCTGCAGGGACCACACCTTCTTCCCCTCAGGCCTGAGCCTGTGTGCAAATCCCAGAACACTTCAGGAGAGCAAGGGAAGCAAAAGGCACAGCTTTAGCAAGTTTTAAATAAAACACACATTTTTTTTTTGTTTCAAGGCCTGTTACAATTCATTTCCAAGATGATCCCTCTGTACTTAACATGGTGAAGGAGGCCCCAGTCTTTTTTACAGCTTATCATTTCATCACCTCACCCCTGCAAACAGCCCGCTTCTCCACTGGTCTTTTTTCCACAATTGCTATCTTTTTCTCTCAGATTATGTAGTTGACACATGTATTTGGTTTAATGCAGAGCCATTACTCTCAGCTCTATATAGCTCTGCCTTTCCACTGCTCCCATCCCAAACCCAATGCCCCAAGAGTCATTAGTTTTCTTTCCAGCTGAATCAGAGGGTCTGACCAAAAACCCTTTTCCCCAGTCTTCCCTCTCTTTACATAACATCCTGCTGTGCTCAGGGTGAGATATATGCTGTCACAAACTACTCCTCCAAGCTTATGCAAGGCTGGAAATGTGATGTGGGAGAAGTGCCAGACACAGGGCAGCTCAACACACTCATCCTCTGCGAAAAGGATTGCCGCTGGTGCGGGCAGCACCCCATTTCCTAAGTTTTAACAAGCAGCTTCTTAAAAAAAACTTACACTTTAACTACCAGTTGTCCAGAGGGACAGTGGGTGGTGAGGAATGAGAGGAAAGACTACATGAAGGAAACGACTTCCAGAACCTTCCTAGCTTGCCAAACACATTATTAGCCAACCTTAATTAGAGCCCAGACACCTGCTGCTTTCAGAGCCAGCAGGCCTGGAGCTCATCACAGGCCCCACCTGCTACATGGGCACCAGCTGGATTTAAGGCAGAGGAAGCCCTCCAGCCAAGGGCTGGGAGGAGGGTAGGTTGTTTCTGTAGGGAGTGGGGGGGGGGGCGCCGGTACTGGCCTAGTGTGTTCTGGGTGGCAAGGGCTGGTGTTTGCTGTGGTGGTAGAACAAGCTGTTGGAGTCTGTATGTGAAGGACCTGCTGGCCTTGAATTTTATATTTGGAGCCTGCACCAGATGACAAATGCAGGACAGGCCAATGCCTTTGAGCTGTGCTGCAGCTTGCTCCAGTTACCGAAACCACTGAGCAGTGTTGCTCCAACAGCAAACAAAACTCCTTTACATACACCTGAAGGCTCTTAATAGCTTAAGTGTTTGATAAATAAGATAAAAAAACAAACAAATGTATGTGTAGCTAGAGACTTTTTTTTATTGCCCATCCTCTGTAGTTTCATAAATACTGTTAGATAAAAAAGAGGAGCCAAGAAAGATGCTCTGGGACAGAGCTTGAAGAAAACTTTTGGAGGTAAATTAAGACTATCTCTTTGCAAGACAGAATTGTTTATTTCACCTTGGGAGAGCAGGTAAGGTCCATAAAAACAATTAAACGTACTGCATGTGATTAAGGGGTTGCTGCTCCTAGTTCCATGTTTTTAACTCCTCCTTCTCCTCCCACTGATGTTCTGGCATAGTTGTCCTAGTCCTGACAAAATGACCCAGTTTAAAGTTATCTGTTATGGTTAGAAGTCTTGTAGTCAATAGGAATTTTTTACCAAGACAGAAAGCATGGCTTGTAACAGTTTGTGATGGGGTAGGGAGCTACAGCCTCCCAACCTGCTTTAGGTGATGATGAAATATATTTTCTTCTTGCAGTCTAGTGTTTCCTGGGTTAATCTCACAAACTTTTTTGCCATCCATATGCAGTTCTGCTGCTAGGGATCACGTCTTTATGTTGGAGCCTAGACAAGCATAGGAGAGACTTTCTAAGGATCAGCACTGTTGATATCTCAGCTGTTGTACAGTTTGTGCAGGAAGAAATTTTTATATTCAGTATTTATGCTGATATGTTTTAAATACAGGGATGCATGTTTTGTGGTTTATTTTTATTTCTTCCTACATCAGGAGGAGGGAAAAAAAAATGAGAAGTTAAACCAAAATTATTTCTAGCTTGCAATTGCATGTGCACAAATTGCTATATTTAGTGTGCTCACAAGATACATTATTCTTAGTATGTTTATAAAAACTTTGTTTAACAAGTGGAGTTCAAGAGTAAAGGTTGTGGCTATTAGTAAGGATCACTGACCTAATGGTGGTGAACTTGTAGCACTGTGATTGTGTGCCAATGTAACACCATTGGAACTAGGCAGGGGTACAGCTCTTAAACAGTGTCAGCAGGGCAGGTGATGGTGATGGACGGTGCTCTGTTGTGCTTGACTAAAGGCCAGCATCTCATACTTCTGAAAAGGGCTGGAGACTAAAGGTTATTTTTGTTGTTACAGAGCAAGGTATATCTTACCCTCTCTGTAGCTTGTGGATATCAAATAGATCTATTCTAGTATAGAGATCTCTTAATTCAGTTTTATAACTAGAAACAGAATCTGACCATAATACTAATGATCCTAGAAGAAATAATCAAGCTATAATGTGTGGCTGGTCTGCAGTTTTTACTGAATTCCATATGCTGATCACATGCCACTGAAGAAAGTATTATTAATAGGGAACTCATTCAGTGGATTTCATCCTGAACTTTATAGCGTGAATATCTCAGTCAAGTTCTTTATAATATCTTCTTACCAAATCAAGTAATAGGGTTTGCTTTGTGGTGTAGTAGTCTTAATCATTTGCATTAGTTTGTCTTTAAATGTCATCCCACTTTCACTGAACAATGGTAAGTACACATGCTGGAGGGTATGACATTGTTTAATGAAGTTGCTGAAGTAATCATGTGTTCATAGGTTTTGAAAGCAAAATGCTATGCCAGTCTCTTTTGGTGCTAGTGAATTTAGATTAACATTCCGAGGCAGTCATGTTCCTGTGCTTCCTTCTATTCTTTCAAAGTATTGAATCTTCACTCCATTGATATAATTATGAACAGAGGGGATGAAAACGTGACATGTGGTCATGAGACATTGAGACATCATCTCCAAGTGAACAAATCTCACATAAATAAATTTGAGTAGAAAATATGTGGGTATGGGCCTTTTATGAGCAAGTTACTAAATACCTCTTAAATATCTTTGAGTACTCTAATCCCAGCCGTGATAAAAACTAGTGAACTCCATTCAGTTGTTGATGAAAGAGTTGTGGGTGCCTGGTTCCAAAGGCAGTTCCTGAGCAGACCTCAGCTAGGAACCTCCCTGTAATCCAGGTGTGGCACTTAAAATTCTGAAGGGTATTTTCTACTGACCTTAATGGCTCATTTCTCAGGGCACAGGTTGTTCAGCTGCTATTTAATGAGGCTCCTAAATCTTGCTGAGCACAATACAGGTAGTGCAAATACTAGCACAGGATTCCCTGCAGCCATGGGCTGGGACACTGTGTTGTAGCCCATCGCTCTCACACTGGACTTGGCCCAGAAGTCGCTGATCCAAGACCAGCAGCGGTTTGGCTGTTGTGTTTTGTTTCCTGTTGTTGCTTTTAATAGTAACAATGAATCTGATTAGCTGTAAGACAGCAGATGCTATTGTAATGTCGTATTTGAATAACAGATGTGAACGCGCTCTACCCTTGGTTTAAATGACATGTTATTTATCATTATTAAACATTTTTTTTGTGCAATGGAAACCTGGCTTTCCTCTCTTTGAGAAACCACTTATTGAACAATATGCATAAAATTAGGACTATTATTTTATGCATATAAGAAAATATTTATCTACTACAGCAGTATATTTTGAAATAGTATTAGAACTGATCTACTTCTGTCTTTGTGTTTAGATAGGAGAATTCAGCGTGATGCTTATTGGTTAAGGGTCAACCAATAAAATGCATAAAGCTGTTACTTCTGGTTGAGTATATGGCATAAGAATACAGATTACAATTCACTATGCTGAAAACCACACTATTTTAGTACTTTCATTCTGACAGAAGCCATAACTGGTTTGCACTTATTGTATACATATTAAAAAGGAGCTTGGTTTCAGCAAATACTGTCTTAAAAATCTGTAGCCCTAATGAGATCTGAATTATCCATAAATCACCATAAGAAGAAAACTGCAATACTAAATAGAAAATAAGTAACCAAACTTCTAGCTTATGACCAAGTTATTAACAGCTCATTTGCACCTTAGCGTTATGGAATTGTGCCTGATAACAACATGAATGACAAGTCTGCCTCCACAGGCTTGCAATTCTAGTAAATGGGCTGCTGATGTCTCCTGATCTACAGAGTGCACTCTGGAGACCCCCTGGCCTGTGAGTTAACCTGTCTTGGTAGGAACACACAGAGGGGTACTCATGGTGAATTCCCAGCTTTCCCCATGTTTCCAAAAGGTGGTGGTCCCCATGTACAACAGGGTGCCTGTACACACACACAGCATGTGCTTGGTCTAGGAGACAAGGGCAGCTGTTAAACATTGAGGTTCAGTGACGGGTTCTGCCAGTCCCTCCTCAAGGAGACCACAACAAACTGGAGAAACATAAACTAGCCTTCTCTCAAAAATGAATGTATTTCTTTAGGAATTGAGAGGAGATGCTTGATTAGAAGGAGGCATTTTAAAATCAGAAACCTATTTCCATGGAGAATACATTGACTATCTCTTGGGAGTCACAAGAGAATTCTGGGGGCAGAGATGAGGTTGGAGTTTGTACTGTTTTCTAATCATGATCTGGTATCCCAGTACCTCATCAGTTCCCTCTGTGACTGCAGATGGTTCTTGTGCTTTGGTAATGCTGCTGATAGCTGCTCTGGGAACAAAAGCTGGAGTAGGCACAAGTCTATGGAGAAGAAAATTCTGTTATCCTAGAACGAGAGGTCTGTACTGACAGAGGCCACAAACCTAGGCTGCTTCCTTCCTTGCCACCTTAATACTGTTTTTGTGGAGTGGTTTTGGAGACCATAATACTCCTCAAATAACCACCAATTCGAGATTTATCCAGGAAGCAGCATATAAAAGCAACACTGGCAATCCTCTCTCGCATAGGAATGTGACTCCAGTGCTGATGGAGCATTTGCCATTCAATTTCAATAACTCTTTAAACCAGTAAAAATATCTGAGACAGGTTTGACTGCCAAACATTACAGGCTTTGAAGTCTGCTGGCAGGTAAAAGCTGTCTGTCAGTGACCTACAAAAACATAAAATGGTATGTCAGGGAGTGCTGCTGCAAGGGTTGGAAGCCAGAAATCAAGAGGAAATCCTCAAAGATAATATGAAAAGACTGCAGAGGTTGAAGATGCATGGAAAACTGATAACAGTGATCAAGATCAGACAAAAAAAAAATCTGAGTAGAAGTTGGAAAGGAAGTAGAAAGGACAAATATGCACTGTTTCTTTATTTTCTCATACATACATGTACTGTGTAAGCAACAGCAATCTTGTCTTCAGGATAAATACATCAGTACACTCAGAATATAAATTCAGTTAATTCTTCAAAAGGAGACTAAAAATTGATATCAGTATCTTTACTCATGTATAAATGTAGTGCACTACAAGTTTTTTTTATAATGTAGTTTATAACAGCATAAAAAATATGTAATAGTGAAAGACATCATCATAATAGATCCAATTCTTTGCATAACTTGCCAGAATCCAACTGTGGAATGTACAAGTCTTGGTGTAGGAAACTTACTGGGATGTGGATTAATCTCACTAGTATGTCTTTTTATCACTTCTGGAACCTTATCTCTCAAGTAAGGAATTTTCAGCAATAGAAGTGTAACATAAGAAAATAAAATTATGTAGAAGGAACTTTGGAACTGAAGATAACAGGAATATAGCAATGATCAGGCTGGGTAAGATCAAGAATTTAGTATGACCAATATTCTGCAACTCATAATGCCCATGAACAAATGCTTAAGGAAGGTAATAAGGACTGGACATGAATATCTAACATTTTCCCTGAGCTTCGAGCCAGAAATGTCTAGATCCAGGCATTATTTCTGCATGTTTAGTAATTCTCAGGGAATTCTTCTCCTGTGGACTTGTTCAGTCATCTGGTGAAACCATGTAAACTTTTAAAAACACCAAAATCTTAGCAGGGAGTTTGACAGCTTTTAAAAAAAAAAAAAAGTGTGTTTTAATTTATTTTGGAGGTGTGTAGGTGGGGGAAGGAGGGGTATTGTTTTTGTTCTGACAATTGAGGATCACAGCTGAAATTCCCTGAAGTTCAGCCTGGGTTTCTGAGTCTGGCTTCTGCTGCAAAACCTGATCTGTGAGTGCAAGCTCTATCAGAACAAGCTGCAGGAATGGGGCCTTCACCACCATCAGTGAGCAGTCAGTGAAACTGATCAGTAAGGAGAAGGAGTTAACAGCAGCGTATGACCCTGTGCATCAGAATGACCAATTGAGGACATTTTCAAAAGGCAATACAGGACATTTTGAGTGCTCCATGTGGCTTAGTATGGTGCCACAGGGCTTTAGTTAAAATTCCATTGGTTTTTTTTTTTTTTTGCTTTTGTAGAGTTCTGTTTTCAATTTTCAGAGCATAGCAGTGTTACCAAATATGGGAGAATGTGCTGCTGTTCTGGACACGTAACACTGCTTCTGCACTGGAGATGGAAACCAGAAATTGATTCTTCCCCCGCCCTCTGGGAAGTACTGATTCCCCGTAGCCTCTGTAGCAAGGACACAGAAGCGTATAGGCAGGTGCTATGTTAAATCAGAATTTTCCTGCTTTGCACTCATAGAATTTAAAAATAAAAAGATTGAATATATCATACAGAGTTGGAAAGGGTTAAGCTGTTCAGACTGTCTGCTTTAGGTGGAACATAAAACTTTTTTTTTCCTTGAAGAGGAAAATAAACAATTAACTTATCCCGAGGGTGGTAGCAAGCCCTAACAAGGAAAAGCAGGACACATTCCTTCCTTCCTTTATAACTAGTCACTGAATTGCTCCCAACGCATTCCAGATCTGGTAGGATAGCTTAATTGTCTTCACCTGCAGGCCAGTGCCTGCATTCCTGACAGTTAATATAGCACCAATGGAGCGAGGCACCACAATTTTTTTCTGATGAAAGTGTGTTATGCTCCCACTCCCATGGTCGTTAGCAATTTCATAGGTTCATTTGCATCTGAAGACTTAGGAGCTTCTTGGGTGGAACTGTCTGTGAAAGTTTGAGTCTAGTACTGTCATCAGACACAATTCCTCACTAAAGACTTAGAACAGATATTTGAAAGAAGAATTGTTCATTGTAGTAAGTTGTGGTTATGAGTGAAATTTTTAATTACTTCCTTTACAATGAAAGATCTGCATGGAGAAGGGAATGCTGCTGGTTTGCTTTCTCTGGTGATGAAACAGGAACATTTCTGTAATGATTTGTGATCAAATATGCAATGTTATCCTATAAAGCAGATGAAATTTTGCAAAGCTGTTCAGGCAGATTAAGACAAAATAATATTGTCCCAGAATATTATCGACTAGTGCTTTGGATTACAATGCCACTTTTCTGCAGAATGTCGTGATCCAAATCTCAGCAAAACATAGATCAGTAACATACCAGGAAGTCCAAACAAACAACTAAATAATTAAACAAGGAAAATCAAATACTTGAGTATACCGACTCAAAGAAATTTGTCGTTTTTTTAGAACGTTTGCTGGAGTGAAATTAATGGTACCATTTTCTTCTTAACCTCATAAGGTTAACATGTGTGACAGCCAACATAAAACGTCTGTCAGTATCGGTCACTTTAATTTTATTTTACAGTTAATTCTCTGAATAATTATATCAACTATTTCAGTTACGTAGGCATTCTCAGGAACATTTTTGGGAGCATATATAAAGAACTCCAACATACTATAGAAATGGAATAGCAATCTCAGATGGTCTTACAAGTACACCTCCTCACTGGTCCCCTAACTACTGAAACTTTAACCACAGCAAACCAACAGAGACTGAGATTGCTTTAAATACGATGAAAACAGAAGGAATGTGCTCTTCAAATGCACCACTGATAAATCAAAGGATAAACTAAGCCACCTCTAATACATACATGAGGCCTGGGAATGAGGATGAAATGAATACAGACTGAGAAAATATCGAACTATAGGATTGAAATGATCTGTCAAGATCACAGTAAATTCAACTATTGCCCTCCATTAATTGTATAATATTTGTGTTTATTACTTCCGTTAGCACAGCCTCTTTACGAAGTTGATGCGACCGCCGTGATTTACAAACTTAACGTTGTGGCACCATCATGTGGCACGCTTGGTCATTGCAAGACTCTTAGCTGCTACTAATTGGCTGTGACTTTTCCGTAGTGAGTGACCACAATCTAGTTCGAAGGCTACTTTACAGCAAAAGTTTCATGTCTCTCTGGTTTTCACAGTGGCTACTCTAAGTTTCAGATTATCCACGTGATGGTCCTTTGAAGGGGAAGGAACTTTCCCTGTTGTCCTAAAACAGATTTAAATACATTGCTCAACCCGTGGTTAGTACGATTAATAGAAATAAGAATTTAGAAATAGGATCGAAGAAAAATTCAAATTGAGTGAGCTGAAAATCCCCACATCCTAGAGAAAACTAGAATATGAATATTGCAGGATCGGTTCCTTGAGAAATATTTCAAGTGAGTGTAAAGTCAGGGTGGCACATGACTGGAGAACAGGGAATACAATATCTAACTGTAAAATGGAGGGAGAGAACAGATTTTCATGTCTGATAGGTCCTTGAATGTTATGTGCAATGAGTGAAGGGAATGTTGTCCCTAAGTTTTGTGCAATAGGAGTGAAGTGATGTATAATCAGGCATAAAAGTAGGCAAGAGTGTATTGGACTTGCTTGGTTTTTTTTCCCAAATGTAACTTTATTTTCTAGGCAAAGGCAGTGACACACATTATCTACATGAACATTAATTATGCACATTGTGTGATTATTAACTGTGTGATTATTAATGTGTATTAATTGTGCACATTGTTTTTAAGCTTGCAAGTTGATAATTTTTATAAGGATTATAACATAGGCAAGGAACTGGTTAAAAGTGATAAGGTACTGAATGATATTTGGAAGTTGAATCCAGCCTTGAAGAAAGCTATTAGATTTTAACAGTTATTAGTGACCCTGACATAAATGTTACCAATATTCTGTTGACAAAAAAACTAGAAGATATCGTTAATATGGAGGAGAGATGGGACATTATGTGGGGGAAAAAAAATGGTTGTTTCTCAAGAAATGGAGGCATGAAAACAGAATGAAACTCTACAATATAAGCCATTGCAACATGTCTCTGAAAAATAACAACAGAGAATGTGCTATAAGAAGACAGCATTTGGAAGCAGCAAAACAGGCTGATCTAGTTGAGGCATTTAAAGTGTGATAGAGTTGTAAAAACATCAGGATTTACTTACCACCTGAAGTATTTTCCAGCAGAAAAAGGAGAGTGACACTGGTATGACTTCAAAATGTAATATTCAGTAAACCCATATGTAGAAATGACTACTGAGGTGATCAAAGGAAGAAAAACAATGGCTGAGATTAGACATGATATCACCATTACATATAAATGGTAAGTACCAAGGATGAAAATTTCCTAAAGCAAAAGGGCAATGATGGTGAAAAACAAACAAGTAAAAACTGGCCATTTGTAAGTTAGCATCAGAATTTAGAAGAAAGATCCTAACCTAGAGGAGTAAGTTTCTAGCACAAATTTCCAGTTGGAACATGGGAACAAAAACTAGTTGTGTTTTAGCCCCAATTAACTAGAAAACCTCTAGGGAGAGACCCAGAACCACACACTATGTGCTGTCATGCATAGAACGACTCTCTATGAGTTCTCCAGAGTCCTCGGGTGGTTTCCTTTCAAGAAATGTTGAGTGTTCCGTAAGCTGTCAGCCCAGCATTACCTGTGGTGGGTCAGGTATTGCCAAAGACTAGTTGGACATGTTAATTTATTAGAGCTGCTAAGAAGACGCTGAATGATACCTTCAAAGCTAAGAATGCAGTTCAGAAAGATATCCGTGCTGGAATGAATATAGAGTGAAGAGCCACAAGTGTAGAATAATTGTCTGTTTTGATGACATATGTTGATTGAGAATTTTGTGCTATTTCAAAGTTCTTATTTGCTTGGGAAGGCAAACAAACAAAACCTACAACAAGTCAAACGTGAAGAGCTAGTTTGGCTTCCCAGCCCAATAAATCACTACCACGTATATAGTACAATTCTTTTGAGTTCTTTTTCAGAACTTTTTTTATTAATTAGTATCCGGGAGGAGAACCTGAGCTACTGTGTTTTGGTTAGATGTTAAACTATTTCATTCTGTTGGAGGACACTTTGTAGATTTAAAGTAAACTTCTGAGCATTTAAACCCCCTATTCTCACATTTGTTTGACTTCTGTTTTCTACTATTTCTCTCGCAGTTTTTTGCTGTTATATTTTAGCTTAGTGATGGAATTCTGAAAACAGCAAATTCCAAGAGCACAAGTGGCAATATCCCTAAAACGTTAGTGTTAGGCTCTCTGTGGGACTGCACTTTGCATTTAAAAGGAAGATGATGAGTCTAGAACATTTGGAGATGAACCTTAAAGTTAGTTTAGATTATTATCAAGAAGTTTGAAAGATTAGTTAAATTTTATTGAACCAGTGAAGTATATCTTTTATGTAACCACACCTGAATAAACTTGGTATCCATGGCTTGCTATTGTAACTGGGAGGTCCCATTATCCATCTCTGGAATTTATAGGAAATGATGGTTATGATTTTAAATTTAATTGTAGGAACCTCCTTCCTTTTCTTTCCTCCTTCCCTTGACTTTTATTGCTTGTTTTAACCTTTCTTGCTCTTCTGAGATTTCATTTACTTCTTTGTTTCCTTTCTTTATGCAAGGCAGAAGTCACAGTGCACTGCTGTCTATAAAAACCTACTTTATTCACACATTCAATCTTTTCCTCACAGATGCTGACTTCCCAGCAGCAGGGAATGCACACACAGAGGATGTGCTATGCTACAAAAGCCTTGTTTCTGTTGTTAACAGAAGCTTCAGATTTTCCTTAATGTGAGAGGAAAAAATAGAGACATGTTTCTGAATCAGCAAAAGTCCACCAGTAACTGGAGCAACTGCTTTAATGTGCAACAGCACAGACAAGCCTGTTGAACATCCACTCGAGAAACAGATATTTCAGTGGTGTCTGAAGTAACCTCTGCAGACTGCCTACAGGGACTGCTCAGTACTTACATGTACTGATCTATTGCTTGCTTCTAGCAATTTTATACATCCTCCTCAGAACTGTAGAGCTTTTTGGATGGAAAGGTATTTCAACAGTTCAACAGGGACAACATAACAGTTTCTGATTTATTCAGATCATCACATAAGTCAATCTCAATTTACAATTTCAGATGTTGAAAATCTAATACACTTAAAGATTAAGACACGGGTGTACTTGAAGGACAAACATATGGCACAGAAAAGTTTAGGAAAAGAACTAGGAGGATAGAGTTTTTTTATTTTGGCTTAGTTAATATAGACAATTATTAGAATCTTGGTCCGTATCTAGTATTTGCTTACTTCTGCTGCCTGCTTGTGCTATTCCCAAGTTAGCAAGAGATCAACTAGGGTGTGAACATTCAGTGTGTTAACTAATATGTGATGATAGCATGCAAACTTGCCCTTACATGTGGTAAAAACTCACTCTTGTCTTACTTCAGATAAGCAGGCAAATTGGCACATGACATCTGACTTGTAGTGATGTAATTTGGATGATGATTTACTTAATAGTTAAACTGTGTGTTTTCTATTTATATATTCTGCATTGAGATGAACTGTGTGGGTTCAGTCTTGCTGAGCTGGAGCAAAGAATCCTGCCCTACCCTATAAACTCTGCCCTAGCTGGCAGGCAGGAGAGGACGAGCCTTCAGCTGTGGCTGAGGGTGTAGCTGTACGTAGGAAGGAACAGAGAATTTTCTCACGTTGGTTAGACACATCTTTGTGCCTTAAGGCTGAAGAGTAATATGATTTCTTTCTGCTGGAAAAGGATAAAACTTCACTATTTTTTTTGTATGAAATAGAGGATTAATTTATTTTCTGTATTGATAAAGTTTGGCTATGGATCTGTGCATTTTATATTTATATACACTTGCATATGTGCATAGTTGTGTGTCCACAGAAACTTTCAGTTTTTTAAACATATAAAGCACTGGTCTATAAAGAATGAGGGCAACAGTCCTGATGGGCAATGCATTTGGACAGCTTTGTACATTTTATTCACTGATGAATTCAGTTTCAAATTATAATTTTCTGTGGGCGTGAGCTATACTAGAAACCATGTAAGCAGTATCTCCAACTGCTGAACAAGTTAATGAGTGTTTGACTGCAAGCACTGTTTTGGACACTAGTAATCTAAATAACTGAATATCTGTTGTTAAATACTGTATCAGTAACATCACAGAATTATTAGTAGTACCAATATATAATATTAATAAATTTGTAATAAAGACTATTATTAACATATTTTACTAGTAATATATTAAATATTAGTAAGTAGAAGTAATAATAGTAACGTAGCAGTGAAGTCCTTTTACAAAAGAAACAAAGGCTGTACTCTTTCTTTCTTTCTAGGCTGGCTCTTTCTATGTGTCCTCATGGCAAGTTCTGTATTTCTTTAAAAGTTTGCTACTTTCTTCAAATTCCTCAGAGGCCCACCTTCTGCCTTCTCTACTTCTCTTGATCTTGTACTTAACAAAAGCATACTTGTGTCACATTTCTGATTTTTACACATAAAATTATACATCTTGTTACCTATTCTACTATATATTAGGAACCTGTTTCTTCCTAACTCTTCCATACAACTATGAGGTTCACCATGTTAATAACATTATTTTCCTTTTCCCTGATCTTTTTCATTCCTCTCTTTCTATACCATCTTCGCTGAAGTCAGTCTTGGATGGTCCTGAAGGTAACTTCCAGTCTTGTTCTTCACAATTTTAAGATCTTTAACAAATACTGAAGTCTCTCTTGCTTTCCTTAATCAAACTGGAAGATCCACTACTCATGTACTTTCTGTTCAGTACAACTGAATTCTACTTTCCTATCACTTGACAAGTCATCAGTCATCGATGATTCCCAACTTTCTTTGCTGCTTCTTACCCTGTTACTAGTGCATTTCTTTTCAAATTTGTGAATGAATTCAAATGGTTTGAAAGAAGAAGAAAGCAACTAGATCCCACCTATATAATAATTACAGTTCTACACCAGCATCTCAATTATGGCAACTACTGGAAGCCAGTGTGAGCTGCAGAGCACTAGAAAGCCCCCCTTTTTTTCCCCTTGTCTTTTTTTCCCCTTGTCTTTTTTTCCCCTTGTCTTTTTTTCCC